>NW_024542266.1:0-28096 GCF_016758785.1 Suillus bovinus
ATCTGTTGGCGATGCTCAAACAGAGCTGTGTCGTCAACGGTCTGTGGACGTCCTTGGGCTAGCCCAAGGTTAGGGGTCGTACTTGGCGTCTTCGGCAAGTACGATTTACGCCTATGTCCAAATCGGGTAGCTTATGTCACGGGGTGCGAGACGAATAAGCTATATCGGCCTAGGCTTACGACACCCGAAGGTTAATCGTAAGGATCGTCGTTAATTAGAAGGACAGAAGTCCGACTAGTTAACAGGGGCTTTGCTCGTCGACGAAGTCGATGAGTAAAGATCGAGACTATAGGCTTATCCGCAATGAGCAGATAAGAAGATAGAATATAGACTGCTGGCGAGGCAGAAGGATCACTCTGGTGAGAGTAGGAGGTCAAGAACCAAGTAGATTCAAGTTAGGGAATATGGTACATGGTAGCGAGTTTATATAGAGGACAGGAGACGTATTAGTGGGTGATAACTCGTACTACCGGGAGAGGCAATCGGTAAAGGGTATAACTATAAAAGGAAGGCACGTTCGGTCGAGGTAGAACGTGCTAGATAAGAAAGTGAGTCAAAGATTGAAATAAGAAGTGAAACATGCAGGGGCACGATCGTGCAGCTGCAGATCTAAGTATAAGTCGCATGTGCGAATGCGCACCGAGTCAGAGATCAAGAAAGGGAATAGGGCAAAGGGGATGCGTCGTGCATCGTATCATAGGTTACCGTCCAGACGGTAAGGGAAAGGGGACTGTCCATAGGATCAGTCAGGTGGTGAAACGGAGCATGGGTATGCTTCGTCAGCGAAAGGGTCCGGCCAAATGTACTGGCTCTGCTGAAGCGACAGGTAGAGGGCGAAAGGGAATGCGAGGATGACGAGGATGACAAGGGTGAGGTCGGGGTAAGGGTATGATGCGAGGGCTGATACGAGGAGGATTAGGAGAAAAATGGTAGGGGCCCAAGCGTCTAGATGTTCTTGTAACAGCAAGTAAGATTTGACGCCTATGTCTGAATCGGGTAGCTTACGTCAAGCGGATGCTAGACGACGAGCTGTATCTGCCAAGGCTTACGACACCCGAAGGTTAATCGTAAGATCGTCGTTAATTAGAAGGACAGAAGTCCGACTAGTTAACAGGGGCTTTGCTTGTTGACGAAGTCGATGAGCAAAGATCGAGACTATAGGCTTATCCGCGAAGAGCAGATAAGAGGATAGAATATAGACTGCTGGCTAGGCAGAAGGGATCACTCTGGTGAGAGTAGGAGGTCAAGAACCAAGTAGATTCAAGTTAAGGAATATGTTACATGGTAGCGAGTTTATATAGAGGACAGGAAGCGTATTAGTGGATGATAACTCGTACTACCAAGAGAAGCAAACGGTAAAGGGTATGACCATAAAAGGAAGGCACGTTCGAGGTGAGACACGGGTGAGCTCTGAACGTGCGGATAAGAAAGTGAGTCAAAGATCAGAATAAGAAGTGAAACATGCAGGGGCACGATCGTGCAGCTGCGGAGCTAAGTATAAGTCGCATGTGCGACTGCGCATCGAGTCAGAGATCAGGAAAGGAAACAGGGTAAAGGGGATGCGTTGTGCATCGTATCATAGGTTACCGTCCAGATGGTAAGGGCAAGGGGACTGTCCGCAGGATCAGTCAGGTGGTGGAACGGAGCATGGATATGCTTCGTCAGCGAAAGGATCCGGCCAGATGTACTGGCTCTGCTGAAGCGACAGGTAGAGAGCGAAAGGGAATGCGAAAATGACAAGGATGACCAGGGTAAGGTCAGGGTAAGGGTGTGATGCAAGGGCTGATACAAGGAGGATCAGGAGAAAAATGGTAGGGGCCCAAGCATCTAGATGTTCTTGTAACAGGCGTGGTGTCGAGACGTTGTTTTGTCCCCCGAGTAGCCATCGATGATTCCGTGGCAGTGTTGCCATCCTCTGCACAATTGTCGGTCTGGTCAGCCTCGGGTTCAGAGTCGTTACCAGACTCATCACTGGTACCATCTGAGGTAGTGGAAGTGCCGTCCGAAGTGCCGTCTGAGTCCCTATCACTTGGTGGAACTACTCTTTTAGCTTAGATAGAAATGTATTAGTTTCTCTATAATTTGCAGGCAGCAATTACATACCTTTCAGACCCTTTGTCGACTTGCATGCACTGGTTGTGAGAGTGGCGGTGTGTGACACTATGGGAATCTTCCCCATACTGAAAGTCAGAAGCTTGGGTTTTGATAGCTTTGTCTGCACACTGTGATCTGAGAACTAAATAAAAACAATCAGTTGTTGATTGAGTCGACGGAAAATAAATGAATGATCAAACCATGATGTCCTCCTCCTTGTCGATGTTGCTAAGCAGTACTGACGGCTCTTTTTCAAAATGGTAGGGATCATTTTGATAGGCCATCTTCAGCCCCTTTTTTTGTCATTTTTCTAACTTATCTTGCTTTCTTGCTTGACGGTGGGTGGCCTGTTGCAATTCCAACCCTGGAGGGAGGCCATGTCACTAGTGAGCAAAATATAACATCGTAGCAGCAACTTACCTTTGTAGCTTGCTTTTTCAGTTGGTCATCGTTGTAGTGTTGCGGAAGTCCGGTTTGGTCTGGTTCAGCAACAAATTTTGCGAACACTGAACCGGACCTCACATCCGGTTCAATCGTTTTGCTGGACGCTGAACCGGACGCCATGAACGCGTTCATGGTGTCCAGTTCATGTCTGGTTCAGCATTCGAACATCGAACACTGTCTTAATAACCGAGGGTCTTATATAAAGTCGTGTAAATGTAATGACACCACAATTACACTTTGGATAAGACTGCTTGCCAGTCCTCGATTAACATGGTCTACGACTTTTCCTATTTCGTGGTAGATAATGTGTGAGTTCTTGGGAGGCTCGCTAAACTAATCTTTTTATAAAGATCAACCTAGCCGGAGCTTTACTTTTCTTTATTGAAACTCAAATCTCTTGTCTAGGAATAAGCTTCTAGACACGTAATTCGGTTTCTGGAACATATTTGCCTAGGAAATCTCCTTCTAGGCTCTGGACTTGAATACTGGAACTAGTGAGACGTGGTCTCAAATATACGAAATATGACCAAGATCGCTTGGTCTATGGGCACTGGAAATATGAGACAACGGTCTCAAGTATACTATATATATGTTCAAGATCGCTTGAACAAATGAGACTGGAACTTGACCAAGATCACTTGGTCTATGGGACAACTAGTGAGACGTGGTCTCAACAATATGATAGATGACTAAGATCGCTTAGTCAAAGGGCACAAAGCAATGAGACAAAGGGGTCTCAAAGACAATATATGTGACCAAGAACACTTGGTCTATAGCACTAAATAAGTTTCTAAGGTAAGAAACTTATAATCTCAAGGGAATTCTTTTCCCTGCACTTGTCTCACTTCAAAGGGACTAACTTTGCAAGTAAAATATCTGATAGGCAGATAGCTACAAATGGGAGATCATATTTTTTGGGGGGAGAATGGGCTCTCCTTATATACATTTTGTGTGGGAAAGTAACCTAGGTTCACAAACAATAAAAAATAAGGAGGACCAATCAAAATATTGGGTCAAACCCAATAAAAGAATAAAATACAAGTGAAAGATGGAGCTATGACATCATTGTGGAGCAGAACATTCTGGAATGTGGAGTAATGACATCATAATGACATCAAGAGTGACATCATTGTGGAGCAAAAGATTCCAGGACCTTCCATGAGTGAGTCAGAGTGAGTCATTGTGGAGCAGAATATTCTAGAAGGAAATGACATATGAAATGACATCATGAATGATGTCATTGTAGAGTAGAATAATCTAGAGCTTGATGACATAATATCTTTCAACAGAATACCTGCAGGAGTATCTGTGGAGTCTTATGACATCATACCCTATGGGTACAATTTTATGAAGTGTCAGGTGAGTCAAAGCATCCTAATGAAAAAGTAAAGTAAAGAAACACTAGAGAAAAGTAGGTAACAAAAATAAGACAGTTGGCAGGAATTGAAACACAGTTAAAAAAAATAATGCAGTTGGCAGGAATTGAAACACAGTCTTTTTGGATAGGTTTTTTATACGCTTTGTACTTTTCTCTATGGTTTTCTCTAGCCAAAGTGAATAAGCCAAAGGCAAGGCTATACCTTAACCTTCATTTCTCTTCTCACATCAACTAGGTCTAAATGTGATTCCCATCTCACATTAGACTTTTTCCGTCAAAACATATTCAGATCATGAAACTTGGGGAAAACTGGAAATATGGACCATGGTTTGAAACCAAGGTATGGGTTGACTAGTCTGAGGACTAAGCTAACAGACTTTATCTTTTGAGGGTCACCTAGTATTCATGTCCATGCATGATTCCCACATCATGCAGGACAACACATTGTAAATATACTCGATTGTACTATAGCTAGTAGTAAGGAGTACTGGTACACTACTGTGAAGCAGACTCGGAGGGGGTGATGCCGTCGATATCTGTCTCATGATCCATGTCAGTAGCTGCATCCGTAGTTACCCCGTTATCCTGGTCTCCTTCACAGTCACTTTCCTCCTCAGAGCCCTCACTCGTGACCACTGACCTGCTAGCCTTGCGTTTGCGCAAGACAGCGTTGTTGGGGTCAACAAGCTTGGGTGCAGGGCGTGGGATACGAGTCGAGCGACGTGCCTGAGCGGGAAGCACAGGCAGTGGAGTATTGTCGTCGGGATCATTGTACCATCGGATTTGACTGGCGTCGAGGAGAGTTCCATCTGCACCCAGACCACACTGGTCAGCCATGTTGTGAGGGGGAAAGCTTGAAGAGAGTTGAGCTTGCCTTGAATTTGATCCATTTTAACTTCCACCAAGTTCATGAGTGCCGAACAATTCATGTAGCTACCCTAGAAAAAAAACGACCCGTTAACAAATACATTAGCACTAAACCAAATTAACCAAAGTCTCCATACCTTATCAGGTTCTTCCTTTGTAATGTTTGGGTTAGTGGTAGGCAAACAAACCTTCACGGACCTTGCCAGTGTGGCATGGTCCTTGTGAATCTGATTCCAAGCGAAAAAGTCGCGAGTAATCATGTCATGTTCAGTGTATTGCGTGTGTGGGTGATGTCATCTCGTATGTGTGAGTAGCCTAAAATGGAAGCAGTTCAAAAAGGTTCGGACGCATTCGGACGCGTTCAACGTGTTCAAGGAATGCTGAATGCTGGACTGGACCATCGGTCCAGTTCAGCCTATACTCTGAACGTTGAACTGGACCGTGGTCCAGTCCACAAAAGGTCCGGTTCGAACCGCGGTTCAGAACCGAACCTCCACATCACTACATCGTTGACGACCGCTTGTGGTGCACACAAGTGGTTCCATTTCTGGTGACGAAACTGGAGCACCCGATTTTGCTTGCTTAGAGGTGGCCTTGCGAGGAGCCATGATTGTTGGACCTGGGACTCAGTAGTTTTTATAGTGCCATGCAGGAAATAAACACTTACAATCCAAACCTTGAATCATTGTTGATTCGTGAAATGCAGGGTAAAAAGCTGTGTTAAATTTTGGAATGATAAAAAGGTATGAACGTACCTTTACAAAATATTTTAACTGTCATGGACACCTCAGTGAGCGGCTCACTGAAAAAACAGTATAGAACTCACTTCAAACACTTGCCATGCTCTAACGAATATTACAGTCCTGTATCGCCATCCACTGAGGCCACCTGTAAAGACAGAAAAATCATTATAAAAAGGCATGTTAACCCTTCTCGGTTCCCCAAAATACTCACCAACTCAGTGCAGGCCAAAGGTTGAAACACCTAATGTCGAGCATCATATGACGGAGCCCACTGAGCCCATGGTCCCACTCCCGCCATTTCGTCAAACTCCTGGCCCTGTCACGGTATCTCAAACATACCTGCAAAGACTCATTGTGGAGCGTTGGGAGGCAGAAGCGAAAGCCTGTGAGAAATCAAAACAATTGTGACTGTTAGAAATCGCACCAGGCCCAGCTGTTACCATCATACAAGCAAGTGTGAGAAGGCTCGTTATTGAGCGCTGGGATGCAGAGGTGAAGTGTTGCGAGGAGGCAAAGCGGGCACAATTATTGGAATTACTCCTGGCTGCCCATGGTATATCCAGACTAGTGTAGTGTCGTTGTAGTGCCGTTAACCCAACCCTGACTGCAAATTTTCAATGAGTCCGAAAATTGTGGAACTTACTGATCAGATTGCACTTTGTGAGGGCAGTGGGGGTTGTGGGTGACCCTGCTGGACCATTCAGATGACCTAAAAAATTACGATACATGTCAGAAATGATCTTGAAGCTGAAACAAGAAAAACGAACTTTGATCACTCACCAACAATGCCGCACAGCTGCGGTTTCTGTGGCAAGATGTTCCCTTCAAAGGGAAGCGTCAAGAAGCATATAGCTATTCGCCCTGAATGTAAAGAAAAATGGGAGTCAATGGTGGAAGACACAGACAGTGAAGGTGGCCTACCAGTGGATCATTCATCTCCGCTTCGCCGCTCATGCTCAACATCTTTTGATCCTGATGACAACCCAGCAGCCTCAAAAACTCGGCGGGTGACTGTGGAAGATGTTGCCAATGAAGATGACGGAAATTTCATAGTCAACAGGCGATATTTCGAGCAGTGCCCTGATGCCAGCTGGACATTGCGGGAGGGGCAAACGAAGTTTGAAAAGTATCAGCAGGATAAGGAGGATGAGGGAGAAGATGAATGGGCACCTTTTTGTGATAGGGAGGAATGGGAACTTGCGGAATGGCTTATCAGAAGCCTTGGGCAGACTCGTACAGACGAGTTCCTGAAGTTACCAATAGTAAGCTCATTGGTGACCACTGAAAAAATGTGCTTACCATAGCGACAGACTTGAAACCGAACACAGCCATCCTTTCACAATAACTGATCCTTCCTGCAAAAAGTTGACGAGCTTCCTCATGGACCTGTGTGGAGTTGCAAGAAGGTCAGCATTCAGGGAAACCACACCAATGAGAATGGCCAGTTATTGCACGAGGATGTCGAGCTTTGGACACGGGACCCTGTAGAGTGCATCAGAGATCTCATCGGTAATCCTTTATTTAAGGAACACATGGTATACGCACTCGCACGAGCATACACCGACCATGAAGGACTTCACCGCATCATCAATGACATGTGGACGGCGGACTGGTGGTGCGACAAACAAGTAAGTATCTGATCCAAAAAATTGAGTGAAAAAAATAAGCACTGACCTGCAATGTTCAGAAACAACTGCTGAAAGGTGCAACTATTGCACCTGTCATTCTCGTGTCAGACAAGACATGTCTGTCGCAGTTCCGAGGTGACAAATCTGTGTGGCCTGTGTATCTTTCGATAGGGAACATCGCGAAAGAAAAACGAAGGGAAATGTCAGCGCGAGCAACAGTTTTAATTGGGTACTTACCGGCAGGCAAGCTCAGTTGTTTCACATCGGATTCACGATCCCTTGCTAGTTACAGACTCTTCCACCATTGTATGTCTCTCCTGCTTCAACCACTCATTGCCACAGGACGAGATGGTGTTGAAATGGTCTGTGCCGACTCGATGGTCTGTTGAATATACCTGATCCTTGTGGCTTATGTGGTGGATTTTCCAGAACAATGTCTTGTGGCATGTTGCAAAGAGAATCGCTGCCCAAAGTGCCTGGTCGCGGCGGATGAAAGAGGCGATCCACTGAGTTCGCCAATGCGGGACCCCGAGTTGATAAAAGAGATCTTAGAGAAGCGAAAAAAGGGTCAACATCCAACTGAATTCAAAGACTTTGGATTACACACCGTCTACAGTCCTTTCTGGGCCAATCTCCCACACACAGACATATTCCTTGCTTTTACGCCTGACCTCCTACACCAGCTCCACAAGGGCATCTTCAAAGATCACTTGGTCAAGTGGTGTCTTGAAATCGTTGGTGAAGCCGAGATGGATGCACGCTTCAAGGCAATACCGGACTTTCCAGGTCTTCGGCACTTCAAAAAAGGAATATCAGCAGTCAAACAATGGACAGGCATGGAACACAAACAAATGCAACATGTTTTCATAGGGTTACTTGCCGGTGCTGTCCCAAGGTATGCTTGATGTCACTTGTGGCTTGAACTTTGTGCTAACATAATCAATTTTCATTTGCCAGTCAAGTGCTGGTAGTCGCACGAGCTATCTTGGAATTTTCTTACTTTGCACAGCTGCGAACACACACATCCGACACCCTCCAATTTCTCGAGAACGCCCTTGCGGTATTTCACGCCAACAAAGATATTCTGCACGAGCTTGAAGTACGTGAACATTTTAATATTCCTAAACTACACCAACTCTCGCCCTATGTCCAATCAATCTCGTTGTATGGTACCACTGACGGTTTCAACACCGAACTTCCAGAATGCCTCCATATCGACTTCGCTAAGGAAGCCTACCAGGCTAGCAACAAGCGGGATTATGAGGAACAAATGGCTCTGTGGCTTCAATGCCAGGAAGCCGTGTTCTTGCACAGTTCCTATCTCGAATGGCTGTCTGTGCAGTCTCAGTCGGCCACCATAGCCAGTCATGCTGACTATAATCACAACATTGATTCAGACTTGGATTCTGAGATGGAAGACTTGCAATTTGAGTCTCGTGCTGCCCCTGCCAAAGCACCTCCTGTCATTGGGCAATGTGTACTCCATGTTCTCGCCAAGGCACCTGCGCACCCTCGCACATCCGTTCAGCAGCTCATCACTGCACATGGCGCAGTCTCATTTCTTCCAGCCCTCAAACTCTTCTTACACAAGCATATGCCAAAAAATCGCATTGTCCCTGGTCCACAAGATCATTTTGACATTTTCCGGCAAGTTGTCATTGTTGCTCCGCTGGATCCGCGGGTAGGTGAATCACCAAGGCGATGGCGCATCAGAGCAACCCCCGAAGTATCTCCTGGTCCTGGCCGGAAGCCAGGATCCCCTGCCAAATTCAATATGGCGCTGATCAACAATGGTGCTCGGACCACAAATTTACAGACATTAGATGGTAAGTGATTGTTACTATTTCGCCATTGCAAAATTCATATGGAAGCTGTAGGTGCACAAGTGGCACAAGTCCATGTCATTTTCACACTGCCTCGTCAGTTCGGGACGTATTCTCGAGCTTTGGTTTACATTGAATGGTTCATGCCATTTAGGGAGCCAGACCCCTTCTCTGGCCTGCTTCAGGTATCTCGTTCGACTCGACAACTGCATCAAAACGCAGCTGTGATTCATGTCAACGAAATTCTTCATCCATGTCACTTGATACCAAGGATGGGACAATCCATCAACTCCGGGTGGACAAGCGCAAACGCCTATGAGTTGGCAACTGATTTTTATCTGAATACATTCATTGACTTAGATACTTTTTGTATTTCCGCTATTACTTAGTACTACACTGCTCCATGATACTATGATCTGCTACTGTTGCTACTGGACTACAAGTCACTCACAGCACCTCTGGTAGCTCTGCATAGCCCTCACTTCGGCTACATAGGACTATAGAGTAACTCGGTTGACTATATATCACTACTGTAGCTATGTAGGACTATGTAACTGTCACTGGTACTCCCACCATTTTGGTTTTTTCCTGATGTGCTCTTTCAGATTCTCCTCGACGAGACCATGCCTTGCTCTCAGAATATGACGGCTGACATGTGCGCGCATGGAGTCCGTTTTTGCCCCGCACAGCGGACATTCCATCAGAGCTCCTGATTCTGTGGCAGCAAGTTGCTGGCTTGCTTCAGCGCATATGATACCTGTAGAGCCTAGTATAGTAGTATTACAATGTCAGAAAGCTTTATTTGAGTAGTAGCTGGAAATGATAAACTTACCATCAGGAAGAGCATAAGGAAAAACAGACGGATCAGAAGGAGGAGGGACATGGAGAACAGATTTGACAGTAATTGATGTCCATGACGTCGTTTCATTCATTGATCACATGCAATCGCAACTCATGTAGTGATGCCGGAGTCCGGTTCAGAACTTCGGTTCGAACGCGAACCCTTCTGAACCGGACTGTCCGTTCAGTCCGAGGTTCAGCCTACGGTAAGAACCGAACCTATTATTAGGTTCAGCGTTCGGCTGATGCCTCAGATTTGTGAACCCATCTGGACCCGTTCGAACGTGTTCGAACAGTTCTTTCCTTCTGTCTATGATCCACTTGAGGTCCTCAGCTTATTGCTATCCATCTATCCTAATATTTTTTCTGATCACCTGGCAACAAACTCATATGGCCATTGGCAGTTCTGGGAGCATTGATCTCCAGAACGGCTCTTACTTCACAACCAAAAGACTGAATGCATTTCTGTTAGTGACGTCTGACTTCCTCTGTGATCTATTCAACGTTTTGGTAAGCCCTATGTTAATCGTTATTAGGATTATAATTTAATCTATGTTCAGAACATATCTTTGGGATGCTTGTTCAGGTACTTGCTTTTGCTTCAACATCAATCAACTGTTGCAGTCATTGCATGGCAACAATATGTTCAAGGTGCGTCGCATTTTTCTAATCTCTAACCACAAATTTTGGTATAAATGAGCTACTACAGGTACAATATTCACCCTTCTGGCTGCGAGAATGTCTTGCGCACTTGGATCCAATGGCCAACTCAAAGACGCTAGCGCCATCGATTGGTACAATGATCCCGACGATGACACCCCCATGCTTGCTCCACCTCCGCCTCCTGCATCCAATGGCAAGCTAACTGCCTTCGTGTCTCGCTCAGGCCGAGCCGTTAAACCGACAGAAAAAATCTGCAATGCTGGCAACACAGCTCCAGCCAAAGCTGCCAAACGAGTGGCTCCAGTGCCTCCCCAAGGACAGCCCGCACCCAAGCGAGTGCAACGTGGGTCCCACGATGACGATGACGACGAACCCCCTGCACTAGAAGATTGCTCAGATGATGAAGAAGAGGCCGAAGAAGCTTACGAGCGGACCAAGGTATTTGGAGACAAGGATCGTGAGGATCGCAAGCATAAGAAGAAAGAGGAGCGCAGTGGGGATTTGAAGGTAGTATTTACTCAGGAGAAGGGACGCATCAATCCGCACACCCAAGAACCCGAAGACGGCTGGTGGTGCGAGATCTGCAGGTACGTTTTTACTTTTACTTTGAATGTCACACGCATAACTAATGTCAATTTAAGAGCCAATGATGTACCCACCAATCACTGCTTTTTCAAAGGCAGTGTTTCGACTCGCCGCACCCATATCGCTCGAAACGCGAAGTGTCACTTTCCAATATACCGCAACCGCTGCAACGAACGAGGTATCAAGATGCATGATCGGGCAATACCTCCTAACTGCAAAGCAACTGACGAAGCGCAGCAAACATTAGATGCCTCCCTTACGGCTAAAATTCCTGAATTCACCAAGACCGGTCTAATGGATTACATTGTTGAGCTTATCGTGTCTGAGGACGAGGTGAGTGTTTTTTTTTTTGTAATTGTGACTTAGGATATTCATGCCATAGATAGGTGTTCCAACTCGTTGACAAGGGACCCTTTCGTCGGCTGCTTCAATACCTCCGGCCTTCCCTTTCAGACAGGGACATTCCTCATCGCACAAAAACTCGAGACGAAATTCTTGAACGGGCGCAGCTTGCCGTTCAACGTGTGAAGGAGAAGCTTAAGGAAGTTGATAGCAAAATTTCGATCACAGTTCGACTCATGGACATCCGAACCTGGTGTACCTTTCCTCTCCGTCACCGCACATTACATTGACTCCCCAGCCGGGAAACCTCACGAGTGGGAATTGAAGACAGAGCAACTTGCATTCACCATCATCAACGGCAATCACAGCGGGAGCAACATCGGAAGAATCCTGATTCAAACTATCAATAACTATGGCATCCGCACTAAGGTTGGATGGTTTACAGCTGACAATGCTACAAATAACGACACAGCAATTCAGACCGTTGCTCTTGCTATCGACCCTTCCGGCAAGAAATGGATTGCTGGTGAGCACCGTGTGCGGTAAGTGAACTATTTGATATCATGATCTATATATGTTGATGTCTATTCAGCTGTATGGAGCACGCCTTGCACTTAGCCGCCAAACACTTTGTCGAGGAGGTCGCACCTACACCAGCAAGTGTTCTCCTCAAGAACATGGCCGATGAAGACGAAGACGAAGAATCAACTGATTTCAAGGTTGCCGACACTGCAGGAAAAGCCCTTGCGCTTGTTATGCAGGTATGTGTGTACCCTCGTCTGACTAACACTATTTAATGAACCCTTTTTTTAGATTCGGAAATCTCCCCAAGCACGCACCTTCTTCCAACAGTGCTGTGTCGAGGTCAACGAGCCGAAGCTGGAGCTTTTGAAATGGATTCGCACGCGATGGGCCTCGCTCTTTGGTATGTTGGAGCGCACCCTTAAGCTACGCAAAGTCAGTTGGTTTCTATTACCATCCCTATGCACAATACTAACTCAATTTTATCTGCTGGCAGGGGGTGAATAGATTCATACAACTGGCGGATGACAGTGACGAAGTCCCAAAGTTGCAGGGCAAGTCATATGGAGTGTTCAAGCTTTCAGCTGAAGAATGGAAGAAGTTGGAACTGATGCATGACTTGCTTCAGGTATGTGCGAGTGTCCAGTCGAGTCTCAAATGTTGTATTAACCTACTGTATAACCAGGAACCTGCCAATGCTCAACAATCGTTTTCGGCGACTCGTGAACCTACCGTATGGCGCGCGATTCCAGTCCTCGAGGATCTCCAACAAACTTGGCAAAACATGGCTGGTTCGTCAAAGTTTGACGACTTTTCATCCGCGATCAACTCTGGCCTCGACAATATTTGCAAATGGTACCACAAAATCGACGAAACTGATGTTTATTTTGTTTGCCTCAGTATGTATTTTATTTATTATGATGCCCTATCTAATGTACAATGTAGTGCTCGATCCTAACTATAAGGTGGCATATGCGAAGGGTAAATGGGAGCCTCGCGACTTTGACGAGGGCATGAGAAGCTTGCGGAAGGTTTTCGACAAATATTATCATTGCAATGTCTCACCCGCCACTGCAGAGCCAGCTGCTGTGGCTCCTTCCTTGCTTGCTCGCCAGGGGTCATACGGCCATAGCTGGATGCGCGATGCTGTCAAAACTCGTGTCGCAAATGACACCGCAAATCGAAGACCTCACCAGGAGCTCGACGAGTACCTTGCTGCCCCATTAGAAGATGTTGAGAATATAGTGGCGTGGTGGGGCGTGAGTTTTTTCGCATCGTGTTTCCTTGCAAGTTGACTTAAAATGCCTTTAGCACCATTCCATTCAATATCCCACCATCTCTCGCATTGCAAAGGATTACCTCGCTATTCAAGGCTCTGCCGTCGCATCTGAACGAGCGTTTTCGAGTGGCAGCATCACTGGGACCACAGCGCCGTAATTGGTTGTTGCCAACAACATTTGAGGCCCTACAGCTGTTGAAAAGTGGGTACCGTCAAGGCCATATTTCCGCAACGGTTCAAGCTGAGTTTGCTGCTGCTCACGAACACTCTGCCATGGACGAAATTTAGCTACTCATTTACTGTTCATGTATTTCTTGCAATTTTTGTCAATTTATATGTAGCGTTCGAGCGTTCGAACGCGTTCTGAACTCGAACCGAACGCTTGTGAACGCGTTCATCAGCGTCCGGTCCAGCGTTCGTCCTCCTTGCCTGAACGCGACCGATGGTCCAGTTCGGCGTTCGCATTTAGAGGCCTAAGAACCGAACCGAACCGGACTTCGGCACCACTAAACTCACGTGTGGTGAAAAAAAAAACCAAAGCATTCATTTTGCAGAGGAAATCAGCTATAACACAAGGAATTTATTAATCTACATACTTAGAACTACTCTAAGGTACCTATAACCACCACCTCCCCCAAGTTGTGGAAAGATTTTGTTGAGATCCGAAGGCGCTGGAGAGAAGTTCGGATGACAACGTGAGATAACGCCAAAGTGGCTGAAATTAAAGTTTTTGCTTACGGTAAGCAAGTAGTCAGTGTTTCGGATTTCGCCGTCGCATGCCTCTTGCGCACTACTACTCTTAAGCTTATCATACGACTACAAGCTATTACCTATGAGCTGGCGTTGCTCGACCTTGCCTCATAAAATTTACATGGGAAAACTGACCATGGTGTCACAAGTCCAAGGGGCCTCGAGACGGTTTCCGCATGAATTTGCAGTCAATCCCGACAGTATGTATGTCAAAGGATTAAAGGCAACAAATTCAGAGGTACGTAGTGTGGGTATGGCTAAAAATAAGCCTCAAAGACGGTAACGTCGCAATTTTATGGTTCATGTGTCGGTCGAGTACCATACTGGCACATATCGTCCATTTTTCTAAATTAATTGCACCGTCTTAACCGTCATACAGGAAATTCGTGTGCGCTGGCAGAACCAGCATAACATCATGATGATATTTCTGTCGAAATAGCGGGGCTACTAGGAAACCCGAAATCTACGATAAGTCCCATTCTACAGGTCATCAGATTCTAACACTGGTTCCCACTAGTGATGATCCAGATATTCGCCAACTCATAGCAACGGATTTTCAATCTTTCCACACAATGGATCTCGCATGGTGATCTGGCATTATATTGGGTTGTAGTATTCATCCAAAAATATCACTACAGAAGACGAATTTCAGACTTTTTGGGCTCGGTCGTTCGTTCGACGCAGTCAGGCTACTATCGAGGGGATTCCGGCGGACATGTGCTTGCCCTATCGCCCTGAAGAACGATTGTCAGCATATAAAAGCAAGCCGTCTTCCTACTCTCCTCTTCAGAAATTTATTTCCCTGCATATCATATCATCACAAACAATGCGTTTCTCCTCTGCGATCGTCCTCTTCGTCGTTGCTGCTTTGACATCTGCCATGCCCCACGACGATGGCACTCTGCTCGCTAGGAAGGCACAGTGCTCCACGTTTTGCGTGAGAGATTCACAGTGTCAAGGCTGCCCTGGGGGATACTGCGTGAGTATCAGCAGTTCGTGTCCTGGATTTAACCACATACTTACTGGCATGACAGACCCCCCTCTTCTGTCAAGTGAGTCGCGTTTCAGCGTTGATACCAGTCCTGCAGCATGATTTTGGTACTGACGCGCGAGTTAGTAATTTGCAGAGTTGGCTTCTAAACAAATTTTCCTGCCGCTGCAGTCGAATGATAGGGATCTTAAAGTATGAGTAGGGTGCTTGCTCGTAGTGGTGTTCGCAATATGATAACGTTTGACTGCTTCGAAAGTTTTGATTAAAAGTTGTGGTACGGTGGAAGTAACCTCGATGAACGGTTCTCAGTCCGCTGCGTCGGGTAAGAGCTCGCCAACTGTGTGGCAATACGACCCCGATGTTTCAGACTTGCGATTTGCATCTTCGCCCGCCACTGCCAAATGATAAATCCCAAAACAGGTCCAGTGATTAATTTACATCTTAGCGCATGATGTGTGATTGCAACGAATTTTGTACACGAACAAGATATAAATCAACACACGAGAGTAACCATAAAGGCTACTGCTGAAAAGTGAGCTTGGATACAATATACATCTTTGTCAAGACTTCTTCCTTGGTTCTTCTTGTCAACGTTGCTCCATTAAGAACTGGCTCCAATACGACAAATCCGCATAGAATTATCGCTTTCCTCTCCACGCAGATGTACCCCCGATGGGTATGCTGAAGCTCCCAAAAGATGCAGCAGCGCTTGGCGGAGTTCCAACATCGCTCGTTGGACTAGTGATGCCTCCAGACGATCCTTTATGTCCATGAGCTGCAACGCCAAATGAGGAGCGGAAGGAAGACGCTGGAGCCGACTGTATGGAGAGGAATTTGTTGGGTAGCGGTCGGTCATCGGTGTTGTACTGATAAGGAACCGTTATCAGTTGTGTTCCTGTGAGGTGGCTAGGAACTAACCTGAAATTCGAGACCAATATTATCCGCCTCGGAAACGTCTAAAAGCTTTACCAGCTTTCTACCTATCCCATTTAGCCTCTCGACGTCATCTTTGCTCCTCGTCCATACTTGAATCCTGTCGACCTTGCTCCGAAGACTAACCACCGCACCACAAATCTCGTCCCCTTCCTCAAGCTCTTCACCAACCAGCGCCATCGCAAGCCATTGCCAACAACGGTCTAGAAGTGCAGAATTATTCTTCATTGTCAGAACCCACTTGCCGCCGTTGGTGTTTGCTGGATCCTCCCACATCGGTTTAATTCCCGATTTAAAAATGTGGTAGTTGGAATTACGCTCCAGTTTGGAGGGTGGTTTCAGCCAATTGAAGTACCGACAAAATGACTCCACCGTATTGAATTCCCCGATGACAGTCAGACCAGCTTCATAGTCTTCTGTCTCAGGTGGAGCGGAAAGGAAGGGTGTGCCGCCCTCTTCAGTAGCTCCCTTTTGATGAGTAAAAGGTGCTTTGGATTTCGTGTCATGGTAGACCGTCCTACACGTGCAATTAGATGGATAATGCAGTAGACAAATAATAGAAATCTTCACCAAGGAAACTGTAGTGGATGCTCTGGCGCTTTCATGGTAGCTCCTGGTGTCTTCGGATCCTCTACCATCTCAGCTTCCGGTGGACGGGCAGACCCGTCGACGCTCAGCGATCTCGCTTTAGCCAAGTGCGCTGTGATCGCATCAAGAGATGGAATATTCTTGTACCCCTTCACCTTCTTCTCAGTTTTCAACTCCTGATTAAGCTCTTTAAGATTCTCCTGAGTCAACGGTTCTGAAATGGCGAGTGGAGCATCCTCTGGTATCGATGGAGTTGTGGATTTCGGTGGTGTAGCAGCAGTTATAGCGGTGAGCGCCGGAGACACCGAGCGAGTGGAAGGAGCATTAACGGCTACTGAGTCGTTCGTGGACGTAGTACATAGTGAGGTTTGCGATCCTGTGCGCAGGAGTGAAGCAGCGAGACGTGGGCGAGCTGGGGATGATGACGGCGTGTTTGTACCGTTGCCAAGATTGATACGAGCAGCGAGCTGGTTCAAGGATGGCGGCCGAACGGATGCTCGCTCTGGCTTTGGAGCGTGCATAGACGCTTGCAGCGAGTTTGGTGGACTAGACATGGTTGTTAGACTCAAGTCAGCGATAACTCCAAATCAATCAACCGACAACAATAACATCAACACCGCATTCAAGTTTTGACATCGTTTCAGGGACTCGCTGCTTGTCAATCTTCAAAAACTTTCCCTTCGATTGTCTGCAGTCCCACCAATTTGCGATATTTTGGCATCGTCAGAAAATAGGAAGGTGATGGTGTAGTGATTGGCTTAAATTTCTGCATACAAGACCTGGCCAGGCGAGTTCCACTATTTCGTAAACGTTTGGACTACCGTAACTGCTAACACAGCTATCGAGTTCTATCAAAGTTCGCTTGACTGAAGGAATTCGCAAGCTCTCTTAGAGTGAGTCCTCGCCAGTTTGACATCTGTTCAGAATCTTCGGTTATCCCTCAATTTAGGTGTCGTTGCGGCGACCCACCGCAAACGTCAAACCCTATTGCCGAATTCAAGACCAACGATTCCAGCACAGAACCATCAGTTTAATCTCCCTGATGACTGATTTGCCTGCTTGCTCTGTCTGTTAATCTAAAGTCACCGGAAGGTGGGTACGTCGTCGTTCAGGTCCATTTTCCACCTGGTCTTGTGATGAAGTTGCATATTATACCGAGTCACGTAGTACGTAACGATATGATGCTATGTTGACGCCTGGCTTACCATAGTAAGCACAACATACAGTTTGATACATGTGGAAGCTCGAGGACGTAACCTTTCGCTTCTCGTGCTCGATATACACTCCTGCAACCACTGCGGTCCAAGCCCGACCAACTTGGTGGTAAAATTGCCAATGAGTTCAAATGAACTCTAGCTGTACTAACCTTATAAAATGGGCTAATAGCCTGCATTGCAGCCATATGATACCTACCGAGTCATGCACCACGTACATGTCGCGAGCGTGCCGCCAGTCAGAGCGGTTCAAGAAATGACTTGGACAAGCACTAAGTTGTACATTTGTAGGAGTCAAAATGATCGATGACGATCGCGGAAATGAAGCACGTCGACAATGAATATGTGTAGGAATATGCGGTGGGTACTTGTGTAGCGTTTAGTATTACAACCGATGAATTCTCTCGCACGCATGAACTATTTGCACATGGAGCGAACCCTCTGCGCAGTAGTTAACGCGCTAGAGCACCAGAAAAAGTACAATTAATTAATTCAAAAAACGTATTCCTCAAGGACAACTTTCTAATACTTCGAGTTGAGCACGACGCTGTTTCTTCTTCAATCTGCCTTCTGACAACATTACCCGCATGATAATATACAACGCGCTACCAGCTAGCGAAATGACCTATGATCCAGTGAATCAGAGTCGAACTTTGATGGAGAAAACGGCATGACTCACCCCGGAGAACAGCGCGGGTATCCACCATGTATAGTTCGATGTCAGCAGAGCGCCGGATATGGGTGTTCCTATGTGCGATGAAACTTAGAATTTGACGCAAGTAATGTCAGAAATTCACGTACCAATCAGACTTCCAAATCCTGTAGTGAGCGCGTGCAAATTCGTAAGAACTTCAGAGTGATTATAATTTGCCAAGACTCACCGCTCAAACAAAAGCAGATACCCATCCGTGCGCTATGATGCATTTTAGATGATTCGTTCATAAAATTAAACCGTCACTCACCCAAGCTCAGATAGGTCAGGAGTTAAATCAGCCATAAGTGGGACCCATGCCCCGATGTCTGCACCACCCATCAACTTCGATACAACGGAGTGGAAAGAAAACTACTTACATAGCCCTGCAAAGTAGCCATACAATACACCAAGCGCTATGGCGCTGCCCAGGTTACTCAATCCAATCAAGCCCAAGTTGAGTATACTGCATGAAACCGTCGCGACTATGGTCACATTCGGGACTCCTGTGAGGGCTGCGATGAAACCTGATGTGACTCGTCCCACACAATTGGAAGCATTTAAAACCACCAGCTAGCGGCATTGTTAGTAGATACAAAACTTGCATAGCGTTAGATCATACAGAGTAGAACGAGAATGTGGCGCCAATACCGTGCTTGATAGTGTCGAGTTGGAAGAAGAACATCGAGTAGTAGAAGCCAGTCTGGAAAAGAAAGCCCCTACAGGATGGTTATTTGGAGGAAATCGACAAAAGGTGCGTTGGAGGCCTCACCCTGCTATCATGAGACTAAACGGTACATCGCGAATACACTTTTTAGCTGCCACAATGTAGTTCACCGGTGTCGTTGGTGGATCAAGACGAGTTCGCATGCATAGACATGCGATTAGAAGGAGCCCGCTGATCAACCCTGCGCTAGCACGGACAGCATTGGCAAAGCCGAGAGGACCATTCAAAAGGTTATTGAGCATAATCGGATGGATGGTAGCGCCCAACGAAGATCCTGAAGCGACGAAGGTCAAAACCAGCGTGCGTTTTCGTCGGAAATAATGGGAAACGACAGCCGTGCTCGGGACAAACATGAGCCCCGCCGCAATACCTGAACCTAATCCTTGAGCAAGGAATATCTATACAAGATCAGAAGATGAAACCATATAGCTAAGGAAAGTTACGTTACCTGGTAATACTGATCAGGTTTTGCCAATGATAACATGAAGAGACAGAAGCTCTGTAGGAGTGATCCGACAATCATGAGATGGTAGCTAGTCCAGAATGCTGAGTATCGTCGAGTACCTCCAACAAAATTACACTCACAAATATCCTCGGTCATACAATGAACCTGATAGAAGGCCTACAGAGGTGACTAAAAACATGTTCAAGCTCCCTATCCATCTACAAGAGACCTTGAGGATACCCGCCATGGAGACCGAAGTAGAAGCTCACGATATAGATGACGATGTTTCTTTCGTAAGGTAGTGTTGGGTATAAAAATCTGGAGGGTAAGAGTTAAGCATTCATCTTTCCTATCATGCAAATCAATATTACCTTGGTATACACCAAATGCAGTGGCATAACTTGACACGTATGGTCATACACCGTTCTTAGCCAGCACCAGTAATCGACTCACCCGTAGCCGCTGAACTGCACAAGAAACCTAGACAAATCGATTAAGACCTGATTTGCTTGTCCAAATAACAACTCTTACGCTCCAAAAACAGTTGCCCAAGCTGCCAGGCCACCTTCAGGGAACTCGTCCGACAGTGAGGGAGGGTCGGAGACCTTGATATCCGAGACCTTGGTGTCTGGATATACTTCCACTAGTATGCCCGAGTCCTGCTTATCCTCGAGATAAGGGACTCCTGTATACAGTGATTGAGGTTCGAATTCAGACGCCATTCAAAGTTGGGATAACTGACAGTCGCAACTGCATATATAAGTACATTGACCCTTACCTCCCTCGAGTCACGAGTAGCGAGAGCGTGTAACCAGACGTAATATCGTTGCAGTAACTCTGAGCCTTTTGCGACCGACACTCACTTTGGTCACAGCCCAAGTTTATAATCAAAGGACTCCAAAATGCTTGAAATGAAAGCCCAAATTACCCTATACGCCAAACATCGTCAGCAAGATATGACAATATGCGTAAACAGAGCTGATTTCGTTCCCACTGTACTGAACCACAACAGGAACGATGAATCAGTTGACAAACCACGGCGGCCAAGAGTACCGTGCGTGGGGCGTATGAATCTGAGTTGTACCCAAATTGTGTCGTGTATCGGGTAGTTTCTCAACAATGGCACAATCGGGCCGATGGGGCTGTATACTCGGCGCCGGAAGCATAGGAGACCGGTAGGCGAGCAAAGTATGCTCATATACCCTAATGGCGCACAGGGCTACAATGCTAGCGTTGTGCCACATGCTATGTCATGCATCATGCATCACGTCTGAGACCCTGGTCCCTGAAGGTCAGCTGAGCCAAAGGTCGTGATCTAAACCTGGCTGGTTCAAGCCTGAATATTATATCTCCTTTATGAGATAGTGTGTGTATGCGTGCGCTGCTGTGGAAGAGCAAGACTGATCTAAATCGACGCACAAAAACTGGGAGAACGCCGGCGGATTGTGTGACCTGAACTTGGGTTACAAAGTTGCCGAAGGGCAGAGCTTAACCATGTCGAACCGAATTTCGGACAGCTTTGAGATTTCGCAAGGAATTAAGCTGTACGATCAAGCTTGGAACAGCGGAGTGTGTGGTCCCATGCCATGACGATCGAGGCATCGGGGGTACCGCAGGACCACATTTTCAAGTCGCCGGTATTTGCCGTAGGGTATAATCTCACGCATTAGGAAGGTGAGCGGGTTCATGTTCTACTACATAGTACGCGACTTACCGAGGTCTGTAGAAATTCTTTCACACTCATGTCCTAGCGTCGTATCTTTCTGTTCGACAGCTAGCGCGTATAGATACTACCGCTCCGACTTCACGGACACCTAAAGGCACTGGTTTGGACACGCCAAGGAACAGCGGTCCCTCAGGCCTTACGTTTTAACACTAACGTACAACAGACGAGCCTCTGGCGTCCAATCTGAAAGTCCCCTCGAGAAATTTTTGCCAGCGCTCGTCAAGGGACTGCAGTGCCTCCTTATTTTACAATTCCAACATACGACTGACAACTGACGTCCAGAAATTGATATTCTCTAACCCTGCTTTTTGTATTTGTGGACTGTCAGTCTGTCACAGTGGACAGCAACCATATCAGGATCCTTTTCCGCATTTACAATATTGGCTTGAAAGTCTAGAACAATGACGGCTGACAACTGTCAGACTCCTGGCCTAGAGAGAGATACTTTTGAGGAGTACAGGGTAAGCATTCGTTGATTTCCGTCCTGTCTCTTTCTGATACCACTACACTTGATCGAAGTTCTATACCTCGTGACTAAATTGTACTACGGCGGCGCTGGCAATCTATCCACTTACGACCAAACTTGGACATGGCAACCACACTCCGGATTGCAAAGACTGTTGCACATTCATCGCAGGTCTCGCAGCCTGATCCTTCTGTACCACTTACGAGGACCAATGAATCTGTTGACTAGTGTCGTTACAAGGAACAGGTGTATGAATCCAATGTTTTCGCGAAGCCGGAGGTGAGAACGAAGGTGAATGTCTCCACATCCAAAGCTTATGCTCGTTATGAAGGCCCGACCATTCTGGCTCGCAAATAAGCTTGTCATGGGGTACTCGTCCATGTTTTTGGAAGGAGCTGTTACGGCAAGGGTGCTGCCGCCGTAAATAATGTCTGTCAATGCGTTTTTGTCGTGTCAGCTCGGTTCCCACCAGGGCTCGACATATCCTACGTCACACAAGCTAGAAGTTCGTCCATATCGCGAGTCATCATCTTGCTACGTGTTGTGCTTACTGGTGGAGTGTGGACCTGGATAACGAGCAAGGTCCGAAATATTTTGCACAAGTACTATGCATACAAGACAAAATTATGGTATAATCCGTTTAAAAGTCCAACCCAAGGAATATCCTTCAGGTACCGTGCTTCAAAATAACTCGCAATTGCGCAACCCTACCATTAACTGGACGTAGTCATGTTGCAGTAATAATAGTCCTATTGCAAGGTGTTATTGACTGCACGGTTGAATCGAGTGGTGGAGCTTACTGCGACGGTCACGGTGTAGCAACAAGATGTCACGTAGCCACTCGAACAACTGCCTGAGTAGCATTGGCACTGCTCATCATTAACATACCCCGACGAGCCCTTAGCAGTACGGGTAAGCACAGATATCTTTCTATACGTATGGATTTCTCTCACCTCCTCGCAGCAACGAAGTTCACCGTCACCACAACTGGTCGAATTTGACTCGGGTGAGGCCCTCATAACAGCGGCCATAACATAGGCTTGGGAAAGGAGAAGGAAAATGATAGAAATTCTAAAGATGCGAGCAGACATGTCGAGGTTCAAATCTAAGGGAGTGCCGTTCCATGGGCAGATACGACCTTATAAACGTGTCGGCCTCGCGTGAACGCTTCCATGCCGCCGCGAACCTGTCGGTGATACCAGTAAAGTAAGTTGAAAGTTAAATTTGATTGACTTGTTACTAGGCGCTCGCCGAGGGATCCCCGAGCTTGCATGGGAGCGGGTTCACTATGACCCTGCGTGGAGACGAGTGGCCACTAGTACTAGGTTCTTCCGAAGTACTTCGGCTCCACAAAGAAAACAAAGTAGAGATATGGGTTGACCCGAATTGTAGGTTCAAGTTTAGATGACGCTTTTCGTGTAGACGGATCATCGTTGCCCCACCAGAAAGTAAATTGTCTTATTCGTGGTCAAGAGGTTTTTGCCGCCGCTGTTCCTACTAGTCGGGCAAGTCAGAGGCAAATTTCAGCTGAGGTTTTCGAGGGCTTCCAAGTCTTGTCATCTTGCCCTTTGTTTCTTCGGGAGCTTTGTGGAGCCCCCAGGGTAACAATTGGCAGTTTGTTTGAAAGCAAGTTTTGTCGAAGTATGACTTTGGTAATTTTTCACACTCGTCATTAAGATTAAAAACACCTTCGATATCATCGAAGCTCTATTTTTAGACACAACGTAGATAGCAACCAAACAACCACAAATCTATGACGACTGTGATTCGTGGAGTTCCATTTACATAAACCAAGCCGAAGCCCGAGAGCTCTCGTACTAGGTGTCAATCTCCGTCGCATTAAATGCTGCCAAAATGGTATTGGCATAGAGCGACTCTCGCAGATATCAAGGCTCCAAATTCTAGTTAAACCGAAATAAATCGGTGCTCGGGGCTATGTACGTTACTGGTAGGCTTTTAATCATCGCACTTTGAAAACTTCATACCTGGGCCCAAGCACCAGTAGTGGAATTGACCAACATGCACATTAGAGAAGACATGCGAGGACACAAAAAACCATCGAGGAGCGTGCACTGTCAATGAATTAGTGACTGTCACTCTTGCAGAATCGCCGTAGACGAGCCTGTAGATTGTACAATTATCAAGTGTTGCTTCCAGTCCTACCAAGTATGCAGGTGAGCACAATGGATTCTCGCTCAGCACACCAACTGATGTACAGCTGTCACAGTAATCATGCGATGAGGAATTCCAATCCAAAGCAATGACTCGTCAATGTTCAGTAGAAGTTCCACACCAAATTCCAACACACCTTGGCTGGCAATCAGAGACGTTGAGCGCTTTTGGTACAGATTCAACAGCTGGTTGAAAAACGTGAATGTTCAGTAGCTCCACACCAGATTGCTGATAGACTTCAACTGCCAAAAGATGCTGGCATTGCAGTATCATATGAAGGTAGTACGACCACGCACATAAAAGCTATGTCACACGAGTCACTTGCAAAATACGTCTCTCCTCTGCAATTGTCCTCGCCGTCGTTGGTGCTTTGGCATCATCCACCTCTGCCATGCCCGCTGACGCGACTGGCGCCGATACTAGTGAGTCGTAGTGACTGTCCCTCGGCCGTTCTAACTCAACATGCCAAGACCGCCCTTCTGGGGTTTGCGCGAGTATTAGTAGTTATCCCGGATTTTATACACGACTCCACATGCATGGATTGTTTCACTGCCATAGTAGAGACGATAAACAATCGAGTGAAATTGGATGTACCAAATCCACCTTCTCATGAACTATGTAATACACGAGAACGAGGAGGAGGGCCCGCCTTGGATTCCGATCTCGAATCGCCTGTAGAAGATCAGCAGTGAGTGAAGACATCGTGGAACAATTCCATCGACTGCATACAGGATTGCTAGGGAGGACGGTTTCAAATTCCAATTATTCACGAAGAAAACCGGTAAACGCAGAGCCATTGCAAAAGTCGGAGCACCGTCCAAAGTGTTTTACCTGAGACCCTGATCTCAAAGGTAAAAGTCAGTACACCCACGTAATGTGAATATTCTTAATGCCGCAATGAAAGATCCCTCATGTAGATGCAGTACTGCAGATTCCTTCTGCTCACAGGCAACGTGTATATGCCAATAATTTTAATGTCTATACAGTCACTCCTTCCTATCAAGTACCACTTTAACTTTCATCTAAAAAATCAAAGACGGCTCACATATCACTTTTCCCAGAGATCCTGAATTACTCACTGCATACATAATTCATCGCCAGTAAAGCTATCACCACGGCCTGACGCCCAGCCCAAAAGGGCAAATGTGACGGGCAAACCTTCGCCAGCCAACATTGCCATTCCAGCATAGACCACTACTTTGGTCAACACTGAAATAATGATAAAAGTTTGTCTTAGACTTCGACACCTATCAAAGAGACGGACGATGCACTAACCATCAGCATCATAGTGCTTCACTCTTTGCGTTGAAAATCGGCCCGTTACTGTTCTCGAGCTCGGATCCGCCGTAGATTTCCCCATTGGCTAATGGTGAAGCGTTATTCAATTTTGCAACCTCTTCTCTTGACCTCACTTGTTCTTCCCAACGCTGATCTCTCCTTCATTGCGCTGACCTCTAGGACGCCAGGAAGGTCGATAACACTCGGAATCGCGCGCAAACTGCTTTCAACTGGCATGTGTTGGTAATCTGTCGCAGGGGTATAGAAGCGTCGGTGTGGCAGGTCGAAGGAGGATGCAAGAAACCGGAAAAGTGGAGGAAGAACGAGGTGCAGGGAGCGATTTGGCGAAAATTCGCCATACAAAAATTACGAGGATGCCTACAGAGACATGTAAGAATGAACACAAGGTGGAAAAAGCAACAGAGACGGACCGATAACGACCTTGACACAAGCCAGAGTACACCACAAAGCTGTATCCTCCCAAGTCCACAGGGTTCCTTCAGGTCCGGGCATCACAGAACTCAATAAGCGCTCGTCAACACCAGAGTACACGCTGTGCCACCGGGATAGTGCAATGCCAAGGAGGCTAGAGACAAACGCGATGGCATCCTCAAAGCAAGGACAGTCATCGACAGGATGTGGGTGGTAATGCACAAGAAGTAGACAGATAGGAATCATCGTCAGCGGAACTGAAAAAAAAATGAGTAGGAATACCAGCAAGGATGGAAGGTATCACCTGTCCAGTGAGTAGTCGCCAGCCAAATTCCAAACGACTCTTTCATAATCACATAGGCCCCCCAGATTATGATTCCAAGAAAGACACCGACCGTGCAGTCGGTGAAGGAATGCATGCCTGTGTACAAGCGGCCGAAGACTACAGTCACGGCATATATCACGAGAATGGCGCATGATGCATAGTAAATCGACGATGAGATTGCGGCTGATTGAATGTAGGCGTGTCTAACATAGCCAAAGATAAAAAGTGCCATGGATACGCTGTTGGTAGAATGCGTTGAGGGAAACCCGTATTCAAGATGATGCGTCCCGATGGCTGAGAAAACGCGGTCAACGAATTCTACTATAAAGTAATCCCATTCACTTACTCAATCGCGTTACAGGAGGGGCCAATGGACGAGGTGAACAAATAAGGTCCTTCAAAAACGAAACAATGTAGACTCCGGAAGCCAAGACAGTCACTAAGCTGCTTGCGATTTGAGTTGCAATAATTGGTGGACAAGTGGATCGTACCCTCGTCCGAGCTCCTCGTAGCCAAAGAAAAATGTCAAGGGAAGGCCAATCATGAAGAAGGTGTGGGTGCCAAGAGTTGAACTATAGAGGAAATACAAGTCCAACCAGGGGTGTCGCATGCATTCCTATAGAAAGTGATGAAATACATGAACATGTTGAAATAAAACAACACGAGCCTGCATCCGGGCCAATATTTGACTTTCTCGTTTCACCGAAGTGAGTGAGAATTCGGGATCGTATAGTTGCTCTCCACCTTGGAAGTAATGTTTCGTACACATCCTCAACATACGGTGCATCGGTGTCTAGCTGGGAATGTTCTAGTTTGTCAGATTGAGAGATGAGGATGGGTATTTTATTATGGTCGTGAAAAGTGACAGAGGATAGCGCATGTGCGTTGGACGCCTGGGTCGACATGAGCCAATCTGGGCAAGCGGGGTTCAGTTGAAAGTGTAGCAAAAGCTAATAACCTTCCCGTGAGAACATTACTTTATAAGTATCACCTTCTAAATCGGGTCATCAAAATTACAAGTCCCTCGTAAACAGTGGGGCTTATGGAAACTCTACATGTTGGCTGAGTTGGCTCCAGTGTTTTTGAAAAAGTTTTAAAGGTGGCACGAACTTTGCACGAAGTAGGCGGTGACTATGTGGACCGCATAGGCCGACGCTGTTGTAGGAAGTACGCTCAGCGTTGGTGAACAACAACTATATTAATATGTTCAAAGTACCTGTAGGAAGTACGCTAGAGTATTTTAAATGAGTACAAGAACTGTGTGCAAGAAAGACAAAAATATGTACCTCAGTGTTGGTGAACAACAACTGAGGTACATGGACAATGAGGACGCAAGATACTTATGCAAATGACGATGGAGCTTGAATATGATATGAAGTAGTAGCCATGCGGTGCGAAGTAACAGCCATATGGTACAAAGTGGCGAGGTTGCACCCTCGACTCTATCATAATGTTAATCAGTCCAAAAGTAGAGAAACAATGACCAAGAACAAATACCCTTCAACTCTTCGATCTCCAACACACCCCCTCGTTTCTCTAATCTCCAACACACCCCCTCAACCCGCCACAAGGGACAGACCCGAACAGTGAGCCATGAATGCAGGACACGGGAGGACTGTAGTAAAAATGTCGGCGCTGTTGTGGTGGGTAGAAACCCAGATAGGTAAGAAGATGCCGGCATCAATGTGCTGTCTGATAAAGTGATAGTGCAAGTCAATGTGCTTCATTCTGGAGTGATTAGTGGCCTCTGCAGATAGTGTGATGGCACCCGTGTTGTCTGCATAGAGCTTGAGAGGAAGAGTGAAGGCGATCTTCAGGCATTCACAGAAAGATTTGATCCAGAGTCCGTCCTGGATCGCCCCCGTCAATGCCATGTACTCCGATTCTACGGAAGACAATGCCTGGGTGGTCTGTTTCTTTGCTGCATGTGAGATAGGGCCACGTGATAGTACCAAACATATCCTGTAATGGAGATGCGATCCTCAGGGAGACATTGCCCAATCAGCATTGCTGAACCCATGGATGGTGCTGTCCACGTTCTTCCCTCCATAGTGGACCCGATAGGATAGTGTCCCGGAAGATAGCGAAGGATGCGCTTTGCAGCGGCATAATGATGAAGCTCCGGGTTGGAATTATGTTGTGCAAGCTTC
>NW_024542267.1:0-27983 GCF_016758785.1 Suillus bovinus
AAGAAACTGACGTCATGGAAGACGTCTGGGTAGGGAAGATCGAACCCCTACCCGAAGTCAAGGAAGTCGCGACTTACCCCTTGACTGATGACGAGATTCTTATAGAATACTCGGCCGATGGTTCTTCGGTCAGATTGATCGAGAACCTACCTTCGACACTCCCCTAACTAGGGATGGAACCTCCAAGACGGAGACCACGAAGACAAAGAAGACTCCCCTTCGCAACATTTGGATCCTTGCTACGGCGAAGGAGGAGTACACGAAAACCAGTAACAAGGCGCAGGAATTCGCCAAAGACAAAGCTCAAGAAACGAAGAAAAAACCATTCGAAGAGCTCGTCCCCGAATACCTTCATGACTTCGCAGATATATTCGCGAAGGATGGGCTTAACAAGCTCCCCCCATCGAGACCAGGTGTAGACCACCGGATCGAAACGAAGGAAGGTTTTATCCCAAAATCCTCCCGAGCTTACCCTCTCTCTCCAAAAGAGACAGAAGTGGTTAAAGCATTTCTGGACGAGCACATCCAGAAAGATTTTATCCAACCATCGAAGTCACCTCAAGCCTCCGGCTTCTTCTTTGTAGGAAAGAAGGACGGCTCCCTTCGCCCCTGTCAGGACTACCGATACATCAACGAATGGACTATCAAGAACGCATATCCACTTCCGCTCATTCCGCCTCTTATCGCCAAACTCAAAGACGCGAAATACTTCACCAAAGTGGATGTCCGTTCCAGATACAACAATATTTTGATCCACCCCGACGACAGATGGAAGGCAGCCTTCTCGACAACTTTTGGGCTCTTCGAGCCAAAAGTGATGTTCTTTGGGCTCTGTAACTCGCCAGCGACGTTCCAGGCCTACATGAACCAGACATTCAGCAAGGAGATAGATGAAGGATGGATCATCGTCTACATGGACGACATCCTAATATTCTCTTCTGACCTTGCAGAACACCAGATGCGCACCCGTAGGGTCTTAGAGAAGCTCCGTCAGGAGCAACTCTTCCTCAAACCTGAAAAGTGCACTTTCGACTCCCAAGAGGTAGAGTACCTTGGGATGATCATCCGACCCGGACAGGTAGCCATGGACCCGGCAAAACTCAAAGGGATCAGCGAATGGCAGACTCCATCGACGGTAAAAGAAGTCAGATCCTTCCTAGGATTCTGCAATTTCTACCGTCATTTCATCTCCCATTATTCCGACCTCGCTCGCCCCCTCCTCGACCTCACAAAGAAAGACACCGTGTTTTCTTGGTCCACAGATTGCGAAGCTTCATTCCTGAAGCTAAAGCAATGTTTTACCACTGAACCTGTACTCCGGAACCCCGACCCCTCTCGCCAGTTTGCACTGGCCACAGACGCATCGCTATTTGCGACAGGAGCAGTCCTCCTACAAACCGACGACAATGGGTCCTACCACCCATGTGGATATCTTTCGCAGTCTCTTAACGCTGCGGAACGGAATTATCAGATTTACGACCGAGAGCTTCTTGCGGTTATCCGTGCCCTGAAGGCATGGAGACACTTCCTTGAAGGCAATCCCCATCCAGTGATCGTCTTCACTGACCACAAGAACCTCCTTGTATTTCCGATCCTCGCAGACGCTGACACGCCGGCAAGCCCGCTGGCAGCTCACTCTCTGCGAGTACGATCTTCAATTCCACCATGTCCCGGGCAGCAAGCTTGCTGCACCCGATGCTCTCTCCCGACGACCGGATCATGACGATTCGGATCGAGATAACGAGGACGTTGTCCTCCTCCCAGATTCGCTCTTTGTTAAGCTTATTGACACTGCTCTAGCGTCAAAGTTCAAAGCAGCAAATGATAACCCTGCTGATTTCACTATAAAGACAGCAGCTGACGCCCTGAACGGTCTCTGCGCCCCCCCTATGAAGTCTGCCTTATCAGACTGGCGCATGGACGAAGGCATCCTTTATTTCAAGGACCGAGCCTACGTTCCCCCTAACCTCCGGAAGCGCATTCTGGAGCTCCACCACGATCACCCGACTGCCGGGCACCCCGGACGTTCCAATACAGAATGGAACGTCAAGAAAAGCTATTGGTGGCCCGGCATGGGCACCTTCATCCGACACTCATCCCACCACACCTCCCCTTATGCCCATCCCCTCCACCTGTACTCGACCGTTCTCCCAAGTTTCAGTCGATCTTATCACTGATCTTCCGGAGAGCGCCAGCTATGATTCCATTATGGTCGTGGTCGACCATGGGCTTACGAAGGGGGTAATTTTCTCGCCTTGCAAGAAAACCATCACTGCAGAAGGCGTTGCTGAATTATTTTACAAAAAGGTGTTTATGCGATTCGGACTTATACTGACAAGATCATCTCCGATCGAGGCCCACAATTCGCCTCGAAGCTAGCAAAGGAACTCGGACGGCTCCTGGACTACCAGGTAGCCCTCTCCACTGCCTATCATCCTCAGACGGATGGGCAGACAGAACGAATGAACCAGGAGCTAGAGACATACCTTCGGATCTATTGTAGGACGACTCCTAACGATTGGGCCAAACACCTTCCCATGGCCGAATTCGTCCACAATTCCAGACGACACTCCGCTCGGAACGCATCCCCGTTCTACCTCATGATGGGTTATGAACCCAAAGGCATACCTTACGCCTTCCCCGACTCAGCTCTGCCAGCAGCAGAAGATCGAGTCAAGAGACTCGCGAAGATCCGTGAAGAAGCCCTTGCATGCCACAGCCTTGCGCAGCAACGCATGGCAGAACGCACGTTCGGGCGAAAATACCAACCATGGAAGGTTGGGGACAAGGTGTGGCTGTCTGCTGCGCATTTGATCACCCACTTCCCTTCAAAGAAACTCGCACCGAAACGATACGGACCCTTTACCGTTAAACAGGTCCTATCCCCTATCACGTTCACCCTCGAACTCCCTGCCACCTGGCGTGTTCATCCCACGTTCCATGCATCAGAATTATCCTCCTATCAAGAAACGGACGTGCATGGCCCAAACTATACTGAACCGCCACCGGACCTGATCGACGGGGAAGAACATTACGAAATAGAAGCGATCCTCCAACACAGGGGTACCGGAACGAAACGCCGATACCTGGTCTCCTGGGTTGGCTATCCACCCTCCGAACGAACGTGGATCCCAGAGAAGGACTTGAAGTCCGCAGCGGAGATGCTCAAGGACTATAAGAAGAGACTCAAGCTGACAACAAAGCTCCTCAGTTGTTAACCAGCTACCATCATCTCCATGTCTACCACTTCGTCCAATGCCTCCTCCATCTCTCTCGGTTCCACACCCTCCATCGTCGAACTCATCCACGAGTTCACCGTTCCTTTCACGCAGACCCCGGACTCTCAGAAGGCATTCTGGGAGGCCATTATTCTCGACGCGCAGTACGCGCTTAGACTCGACAGCTATATTGACCGTACCAAAGACACGGTTCTCTTGGAGCTTGTCAACGCGTTTCGGGCAGTTGACACTGTCGCTTTCACGACCGGACCATATGGCATCCTTCCCCATAGTCCGATCACTCGATACTCCGTCACGAAGGCCAAGAGGGCCCTCTTGAACCTTCTCGCATCCAGGAATTTCGGCGACGTAGTCGTCAAGATAGAAGAAGAAATCGCATACAACCAACCGCCTGTACAGGCAACCGTTGTCGAGCGTACTGCCGAGCGCAGTGCTCCAACTCCCCCTCCTGAACGATCCAACCTTATCCCCACCAACCTCACATCCGAAGAAATCGACAAACTGTTCGCAGAACACGAAGAAGAGCAGTACAGGATGATGACTAGCGACGAGCTCGAAGAACTCCGAGCCGCCATCATCAACGACGAGGTCGTAGCCAACGACCCGTTACCTGCTCCCTATAAAGGGAAGAAGAAGCACGAAGAAGAAAAGTCGAGTAAGGAAACTCGCACACCACCTTGGAGAAAGACGAACGAAGAAGACAAACCGAGCTTGGAAGCTCGTCTTACCACTCCCCCTCCAGGGTTCACCTCTACCGATGACATACCGATATTATCTATCGGGTCACCTATCATCAGGGACGATACCCCTGTCCCTGTTCCTCCACCTACACGCAGACCTCGACGAAGCCGCCGACTGAATACCAAGCGCATCCTTGCACTCGGATTACCCACCACTCGACATGTACCGGGCCAGAATCCCACTAGGCAACAGATACTTAACGACACGCACACTAGGACGACCCCACAACCCTACCAGTGCAACTTTAAGTGTAGAGTCTGCCACCAATACGGCCACAAACAGAAACAATGCGAGCGGTACTTCTGCCGCATTTGTGGACTGTTCGCCCCCGGACATCTCACCCCCTTCTGCCCTTGTCTTCATGGCAAGAAGATCCTTCGTCGAGGAATATCCTCAGAAACGTTCTACACTGACATGCGTCAGTTAGAAGCAGCATATGATCACGATGCTGCGCGACTTGAACAAGATAGAGAAGAGAATGCTTTGGAGGCCATGGACATACTCCGTGACCTCGACTGCGACCCCTCCTGGTATGACAACATGGATAACTGAACTCGTTGATTTCAGTCCTAGAAACCGGGGTAATGTTACAAGAACATCTAGATGCTTGGGCCCCTACCATTTTTCTCCTAATACTCCTTGTATCAGCCCTCGCGTCATACCCTTACCCCGACCTTACCCTTGTCATCCTCGTCATCCTCGCATTCCCTTTCGCCCTCTACCTGTCGCTTCAGCAAAGCCAGTACATTTGGCCGGACCCTTTCGCTGACGAAGCATACCCATGCTCTGTTTCACCACCTGACTGATCCTGCGGACAGTCCCCTTGCCCTTACCATCTGGATGGTAACCTATGGCATGATGCACGACGCATCCCCTTTGCCCTGTTCCATTTCTTGATTCTCTGACTCAGTGCGCAGTCGCACATGCGACTTATACTTAGATCCGCAGTTGCACGATCGTGCCCCTGCGCGTTTCACTTCTCTTTCCGATCTATGACTCACTTTCTTATCCAGCACGTTCTACCTAGATCGAACGTGCCTTCCTATTATGGTTTTACCCTTTACCGATTGCCTCTCCCGGTAGTACGAGTTATCATCCACTAATACGTCCCCTGTCCTCTATATAAACTCGCTACCATGTACTATATTCCCTAACTTGAATCTACTTGGTTCTTGACCTCCTACTCTCACCAGAGTGATCCTTCTGCCTCGCCAGCAGTCTATATTCTATCTTCTTATCTGCTCATCGCGGATAAGCCTATAGTCTCGACCTTTACTCATCGACTTCGTCGACGAGCAAAGCCCCTGTTAACTAGTCGGACTTCTGTCCTTCTAATTAACGACGATCCTTACGATTAACCTTCGGGTGTCGTAAGCCTAGGCCGATATAGCTTATCGTCTCGCACCCGCATGACATAAGCTACCCGATTTGGACATAGGCGTCAAATCGTACTTGCCGAAGACACGCCAAGTACGACCCCTAACCTTGGGCTAGCCCAAGGACGTCCACAGACCGTTGACGACACAAGCTCTGTTTGAGCATCGCCAACAGATACCATCCAAGTCGTAACAAAAGACGTGTCATCAGTGCCAGATCCGTTCTGTCGAGAAGGTTGTCCTTCCACCCACCATCTCCATTCCAGCACCCCTCTTCCGTAAGACTTTTGCTGACTCTATGTACATGCCAACCTCGCACGGCCTCATGTACATTGTCCAAGCGCGCTGCTCCCTATCCAATTGGCCCGAGTTCCGTATGTTGAGGAAGGAAACTGGGTGCACCTTGGGTGCATTCTTTTTTGAGGAGATTCTTTGTAGATGGGGAGGAATTGAGGAAATCATCATGGACAATGGCACACCATTTATCGCAGCACTCGATTGGTTAGCACAGAAGTATCATATCCATCATATCCACATCTCCACGTACAACTCCAAAGCTAACGGAGTCATGGAACACTCGCATCGTACCATCCTGGACTCCCTTGTGAAAGCATGCAACGGCGACATCACCAAGTGGCCCACCCTCGCACATCACATATTCTGGGCTGATCGTGTTACCACCCGCCAATCTACAGGATTCTTGCCATACTATCTAGCACACGGTATAGAACCCCCTCTCCCCTTTGACTTCATCCATGCAACCTTCATGCTTCCTGATATCACCACCCTTCTCTCAACTCAGGATCTCCTTGCCGCCACACTTGCCAACTTGCCAAGCATGACAAAGACCTTGCTATAGCACACACCCACCTTCTGAAAACCACCTCGCATCTATCATGACTTCGAGAAGCGCTTTGCCAACACCATCCATGACTATAACTTCGCCCCCGCTCTCTCATCTTAGTCCTGAACAAAGTGGATTGAACCAGCATCCAATTCAAGTGCAAACCTCATTATTTCGGCCCCATGGTTGTTATCCTCCTGCTCTCAAGGAGGATCTTACCGCCTCGCAGAAGTTTGATGGCACATCTCTAAATGAAGTTCACAGCCTTTCGCATTATCCCCTACCACCGCTTGCCCACTTCTATTGAAGTCACCCAATTTAATCGACCCTCAAGCTCTCACCGGAGTCAATGACAAGCAGTCTTAGATGCGTTCTCTGTTACGACTTGGATGGTATCTGTTGGCGACGCTCAAACAGAGCGTGTGTCATCAATGGTCGAGGACGTCCTTGGGCTTGCCCAAGGTTAGGGGTCTTACTTGGCGAGGCTTCGGCAAGTAAGATTTGACGCCTATGTCCGAATCGGGTAGCTTACGTCAAGCGGGTGCTAGACGATGAGCTGTATCAGCCAAGACTTACGACACCCGAAGGTTAATCGTAAGATCGTCGTTAATTAGAAGGACGGAAGTCCGACTAGTTAACAGGGGCTTTGCTCGTCGACGAAGTCGATGAGTAAAGATCGAGACTATAGGCTTATCCGCGAGGAGCAGATAAGAAGATAGAATATAGACTGCTGGCTAGGCAGAAAGGATCACTCTGGTGAGAGTAGGAGGTCAAGAACCAAGTAGATTCAAGTTAGGGAATATGGTACATGGTAGCGAGTTTATATAGAGGACAGGAGGCGTATTAATGGATGATAACTCGTACTACCAAGTGAAGTAAGCGATAAAGGGCATAACCATAAAAGGAAGGCACGTTCGGGGTGAGACATGGGTGAACCAGAACATGCTTGATAAGAAAGTGAGTCAAAGGTAAAAACAAGAAGTGAAACGCACATGGGCACGATCGTGCAACTGCAGATCTAAGTATAAGTAACATGTGCGACTGCGCACTGAGTCAGAGATCGAAAAAGGGAAAAGGGCAAAGGGGATGTGTCGTGCATCATATCATAGGTTACCGTCCGGACGGTAAGGGCAAGGGGACTGTCCACAGGATCAGTCAGGTGGTGGAACGGAGCATGGGTATGCTTCGTCAGCGAAAGGGTCCGGCCAGATGTACTGGCTCTGCTGAAGCGACAGGTAGAGAGTGAAAGGGAATGCGAGGATGACGAGGATAACGAGGGTGAGGTCAGGGTAAGGGTATGATGCAAGGGCTGATATGAGGAGGATGAGGAGAAAAATGGTAGGGGCCCAAGCGTCTAGATGCTCTTGTAACATTCTCTCTATTTTTCAGTTTCCTCTTTTATTTTGCTCGAACCATTCTATCTTATTACGCATATTTTTTTAGTTTTATTGTTGGAAGATCGACCGAGGACGGTCGATATTCGAAGTAAGGAGGGGATGTAAGGATCCCATATCCTCTACACCCCGACTAAGGCTTCATAATAGAATTCAGGACTTACGTTCCAACATCCGCATGACTCACTGACATGAACAAGCATCACACTTTGCGTCCGAGTCATGCGGACACATTCTCTTTCCTTACCTTCACTTTCTCATTATGCTCAACAATGAGCTCAGTCTTTCACCCTCATTCATAACTACTTATCACCAAACTCTCTCTTGTCATTCTCTCTTAGTTTCATTCCTTCACCCCAAAAGCAGTCAAATACCCAACGGTTCTCGTCATTCCTGTGCACGGCGAGCTCCCTATTACTACCTTCATTCAAAAACTAACATACTCTCACTCATTTCCATTACTCCTACCCTGTCAGGCTCAGCGCCACCATTCTCCATCTCACTGAACCTTCACATTCGTAATAATCAAGGACCCTTACTCTTTTGTAGATAAAATACAGCCTTGTAGACTCATTTTTGAATGCTGGTTGACTTCCCCACTACGAGCTCACATCAGATCCTAAGAACAGTCCTATCGCCTTGAGCCATGCAATTCCCTTATTGGACTCAATGTCAGCCTTATACACTAAGTCTGGGAGTTAGACTGTAGTGCCAGGGAACACCTTGTATTGGTGCCACCCTTACCTGGCATGGTGGTTCAGGTCCAAGAAGCCCTCCCTTTCACACCATTGATTTTGCTAATTCTAATTTGAAGTCAAGTTACAAGCCAAAATCATGTATTCTGACCTCTCAAGTCACATGATGAATCGGTGTATGAACAAGGTTTATCTTAGTTGAGGATGGACCAGGTGTATGTCAGAGTCAACATTCTGGGCATGAGATAATAGAGTGAGCATAGAATGGGTCAAGCGAGAGAATGGTTAGAATGAATGTTTGTAAAGGAGAGCTCAAATATAATTGGCTTCATGATAGATATGATTGTCGGGGAATTGGAGTTGGGGACTTGCCATGCAAGCAGCATTACCGATGATAATACCCGACCAACCTGTCCAATAAATTGGGTGTAATTTTATTTATACTAAGCTAATGGGTCGTGTGATTCCCAGTGTTGTTATGAACGACATGACAATTGAGTTTGAGTATGTCTCAAATACTTCCACGTTGAGTGGGCGTGACTTGCACTGGTCGTTGGCAGCCATGACCAGTGTGTTTTATTCACATGTTAGGGTCCATGTTTTGGGCTCTGGTTGCTCCTATAGTGGAGTAGGGCTTACTTAGCAGGCGACTTAGGTTTCTGAGGTCTTCCCTCTCTTTAACCTTTCCCGTCGCCTCACTAGGTGAGCTTGTCATTTAAATTACTCTAACGGCCCTCTTTCTAACCTTTCACGTCACTTCGCTAGCTGATTTTTTGAACACTTTTAACTACGTTACATCAGTAGCTTCCTTCATGTCAGATAATGGAGAACTGTCGCAAACTGCTACCTCAACGGAACAAACCTCCACATCAGAGGGTTTATCAGACCTCCAATGTATTGAGCAGTCCAATGACTTCATCAGTCAATACCTGCATGGTCAAGTCAGCAAAGTCAACGCCATCCTTGGAATTCAAGAGTGCCTTCTCTCTTCCCTCGCAGTCTGAAATGGGAGAAGTCTTGATGAAGCCCTCAACATATACCTTGGAATGCTTGATAGCATCGATGCATCCAAGGTTCAAGCGTCGGAATGAGGACAAAGAGATCTCGGGTCCGTCAAAGAAGATGAGACTCATTGAGAGAATAGGGGTAGCGAACCAGCAGATGAACCTGGAGTCGGTAAAAGAGGATCAAGAGTTGACTCTGCTTCAGAGAATGAAGATAAGCCCAGTTCAAAGAAAGTCAAAGTCATTGATGCAAGCAAATTTCTGTGGGCTCAAAAATGAACCTCAGTGCTTGCCTCTTTACTACAGGATATCCAGGACACCTATAAGCAACTCGAAAACTTTGCCTCTGACCCAAAAAGTGTCGTCACCAACATCTTATCCATCCTGGGGTGTCCACCTTTCCTGCTGAGTGAATGGCTCAACATCGTGCGGTGGAAATACATCAACCTCGCCAAAGTTCTTGACTTGGCACACACAACCAAGTTGGACCCCAAGAAAACCCATATCATTGATGATGAGATTGAGCTCACCCTCCGAGTATCCAAATTCTCTACCGGAATTAAAACCTCCTCGGATCACAATATCACCTTCTCAATGTATATCAAAGCAATTTCCTTTGTCTTCCCGCAGCGTCAAGACAAGTACATCCAATATAACACCTACATTAGTCAACTCTTCCATGCCATGGAGGTCAGACTCCATTCCCATGTCATTGAGTTCAACTGATCAGTCAGAAATCAAGTGGCCATGCACGGAGTTGGAGGAAGGAGTGATCCCTGTCATAAATGGAATTGAGGAACCTGTGAGAAGATGGATGGGGACTGTAGGTTCGCGCACTGCTGTGATCGGAGAGGATGTAGGGAAGCACATCAAAAATCTGAATGTCCGAACTGGGGCAGGACTAAATAAAAGTATCGCCCGTGGACAACACTTTAAGTGCAAAGGTGTTTGGGGAAGTACCGTCTCTGGTTGTAGCCGGATGGCTCTTTGGACTGAATCTGCAGAGCCTTTACCTCATCCTCCTCCTCAAGAATTTCTTAATCTTCAAGCGCTTGAAACCGTTCATGATAATCCCTCACTTTTTGAAGTCTCCACACCTATCAAAATTGATGTCTTCAAATCACTTCTTTTGGACCATCCGAATCAGCCCTTTGACCGTTGTCCTGCATGATGTGGGAATCATGCATGGACATGAATACTAGGTGACCCTCAAAAGACAAAGTCTGTTAGCTTAGTCCTCAGACTAGTCAACCCATACCTTGGTTTCAAACCATGGTCCATATTTCCAGTTTTCCCCAAGTTTCACGATCTGAATATGTTTTGAGGGAAAAAGTCTAATGTGAGATGGGAATCACATTTAGACCTAGTTGATGTGAGAAGAGAAATGAAGGTTAAGGTATAGCCTTGCCTTTGGCTTATTCACTTTGGCTAGAGAAAACCATAGAGAAAAGTACAAAGCCTATAAAAAACCTATCCAAAAAGACCGTGTTTCAATGCCTGCCAACTGCATTATTTTTTTGACTGTGTTTCAATTCCTGCCAACTGTCTTATTTTTGTTACCTACTTTTCTCTAGTGTTTCTTTACTTTACTTTTTCATTAGGATGCTTTGACTCACCTGACACTTCATAAAATTGTACCCATAGGGTATGATGTCATTATGATGTCATAAGACTCCACAGATACTCCTGCAGGTATTCTGTTGAAAGATATTATGTCATCAAGCTCTAGATTATTCTACTCCACAATGACATCATTCATGATGTCATTTCCTTCTAGAATATTCTGCTCCACAATGACTCACTCATGGAAGGTTCTGGAATCTTTTGCTCCACAATGATGTCACTCTTGATGTCATTATGATGTCATTACTCCACATTCCAGAATGTTCTGCTCCACAATGATGTCATAGCTCCATCTTTCACTTGTATTTTATTCTTTTATTGGGTTTGACCCAATATTTTGATTGGTCCTCCTTATTTTTTATTGTTTGTGAACCTAGGTTACTTTCCCACACAAAATGTATATAAGGAGAGCCCATTCTCCCCCCAAAAAAATATGATCTCCCATTTGTAGCAGTCTGCCTATCAGATATTTCACTTGCAAAGTTAGTCCCTTTGAAGTGAGACAAGTGCAGGGAAAAGAATTCCCTTGAGATTATAAGTTTCTTACCTTAGAAACTTATTTAGTGCTATAGACCAAGTGTTCTTGGTCACATATATTGTCTTTGAGACCCCTTTGTCTCATTGCTCTGTGCCCTTTGACTAAGCAATCTTAGTCATCTATCATATTGTTGAGACCACGTCTCACTAGTTGTCCCATAGACCAAGCGATCTTGGTCAAGTTCTAGTCCCATTTGTTCAAGCGATCTTGAACATATATTGTATATTTGAGACCATTGTCTCATAGTTCCAGTGCCCATAGACCAAGTGATCTTGGTCATATTTCGTATATTTGAGACCACGTCTCACTAGTCCCAGTATCCAAGTCCAGAGCCTAGAAGGAGATTTCCTAGGCAAATACATTCCAGAAACCGAATTACGTGTCTAGAAGCTTATTCCTAGACAAGAGATTTGAGTTTCAATAAAGAAAAGTAAAGCTCCGGCTAGGTTGATCTTTATAAAAAGATTAGTTTAGCAAGCCTCCCAAGAACTCACACATTATCTACCACAAAATAGGAAAAGTCGTAGACCGTGTTAATCGAGGATTGACAAGAAGTCTTATCCAAAGTGTAATTGTGGTGTCATTACATTTACACAACTTTATATAAGACCCTCGGTTATTAAGACAACGTGATGGTTTCCAACTCACTTTGGTTGATATCACCACTCAACCCAGAGATTTCACAACCTCATTCACTACTTTATATCGGTACCAGAGTGCGCGCGGTGCTTGTAGCTCTACCCTCCTCACTTAGTAACTGCCTTTGGTGTAGCCAGGTGGCGAACGGTGTAAAGAGGTGGAGCTCGCACTGAATTTTGTCTCTGCTCTGCACATGGCAGGAACAAAGTTTTTTATCGGCACCTGGACCCTGATGTCCATCTGTCCTTTGGCCATTAATCAAGGACTGGCAAGAAGTCTTATCCAAGTGTAATTGTGGTGTCATTACATTCTTACACAAATTTATATAAGACCCTCGGTTATTAAGACAACACATTTAGCTACAACCTGCTCGGCTGACAGAACAGATGGTGGTGGTGATGTAGACATGGATGGGACAACGTCTGCATTTGAAATCAAGGCAGGGTGACACATTTTGAAGCTTCCTGCCAAGTGCCTGCCAGGACCTCGCTAATTTCAGATATCAGAAACTGTGGTATCAAAATGGTTAGACCTGCCAATATATGAGTGCCTCAACTTACCTTCCTGGAGCGCTTGTGTGCAGGGCAGCATGGTGGCGATGGGCTAGAATCATTGCTGCTACCTTGACTTTGCAGTACCCTTTTCTTTGCAGGGATACTAGATGGTGTTAGCACATTTTGCACATCAGTGTCAACACTTGGTGCAATGTTCTGTGAGATTGAACTAAGTGTGAAAGGTATCGCTGAAAACATGAAAAAAGACCTACATTGACACACTGCTCCTGCCAGAGCAACACATCCTCAAACTGCACATTTGTCATTACAAGAAGGATGGCAACACGGGCATTTGCAAAAAATTTGGGTGTGGGGTCCTTGGGCGTTGCACGCACAAAGAATTCTTATAGGACTGGTTCATTAGCGCCAATGGATGGTTGTCTTGGGTTGTAAAGAATCAACTTTGGTGATTTGTGCATTTCCAGGCTATAGAGGGAGAGAGAGTGGCTGCGCGACCACCCTGCCCATAATGGTTCAAGCTGGTTGATTACCTTGGACTGGAGCTGAGCTAGGGTGATGTTGAGTGCAACACGCACATCACATTCAATATTCTGTCAATCTTGCAAGTTGAGAGCAGTGCAAGTTAGAATTAATATGACCTACACCAACTAACACTGTGCCCGACTTTCCCTCTGGTTTCAGGTGATGTAAGGTGACTTGAATCATGACTTAATGGAAGCGCCCTGATGATGCTGCCTGAGCCATCTTGCTGTGATGCAGCTGGTGCACAGCATGATTGGGCGTATATCCCATGCTCACGTGTGCAGGAACTGGAGGAGGAAGCATTTTTCTGCGGTCACCTGCCAGCATGTTGGCTGGATGGCTGAAGCGCCGACTGGGAAAGGTGTTGTCTATAAGATAGTACTATTAAGCTTCATACACAAACCGGAAGCCCTCAGAGCATGACAAACCTCCACGTTGTGCTGCTGACATTGCTTTTACCAGCTCATGTCTCGAGGGCTCAGCAGCTGTGAAGTCTGTGACATGAATGATAATGAATTTGATTAGTTTTGGACTTAGACTCAGACTCATCAAAGTTGGACTCACCAATGCTTGTAGCTTGCTGGCCTCGAGTCTGTTCTATAGCTTTACGTCCCTCATAATGCTTTGCACAGGTTGGGCAACACGTACAGCCTGAGCCATCTTTACCACACACATATGTAAATGGTACAGTCGATTCAAAGTGTGTGTTGCAACGCTGACAAAGTCTCCAGCTGTTTGGATTCATGGGAGTAAAGTTTGCCATGGTGGATTTGAAGGAGGAGCAAGGGATGCTGGAGGCTTTTGAACCATGTTAGACATATAATAGTCCAAGTGATTTTCCAAGTGATTTGCAGTCACAGTTGTTCTTTTGAAGTGTGATTCTCAAGTGGTTGAATAAAGGTGCCTGTCTTCCCAGATCCTGTAGCCTGATAGCTAGCCCTTCGACGCACTGGACCGACCAACTGAGCCTGACTCAAACATGTCAGAAGACACCATGCTTTGAACATCACAATCCTGAGCAGTTGTTCAAGGGAAAGCAAGAAGAGTTTGATAAGGTGGTATGCGATACTGACACCAGTGATACCAGTCTCGAACAGGAAATCAATTGTACTACATTATCAATGGCACCAACAGATGCGGACTAAGATAGACTACAGTACTACTCAACTTGCTGAATCTAAATTGCCTACTCATCTGTCCAGGTAAACTTGTAGAAGTCAAACTCTTCATCTGATGAGTTGACTGCCGCAGATTCACCAGTGGGTACATGATATCCAGCCCCTTCAACAAATGGCGGTAAATCCAGAACATCCATCTCCTCAGACCCAATTAGTTTTTCACTGTCACACGGGATTTTTGGCTGTGCAGTGATGACACTTTGAATAGGATCCTCACCTTCAATGGCTCAAAAGCACATAAGAAGACCTGAATAAGTATCCCAGATATTGTCACAAGTCAGTACAGTATGACCAAGCTCAGACATGAATGTCGTAGCCTGCTGGGAGAATTCCTGGGTACCAAGAGAAAAATGGGGTGATCAGAAGGAGCATATGTTTTCAGGACCTGCTCAAGTGAGGATTATCAATGATCACCTGCAAAACATTAATATATGGTCAAGAATGTGTCTGACAGCTTACAGAGAAGTCCTGGCAATCAAATTTCTCAGGGCAATCAAAGATATCATTGGGGCAACCATGTGGTAGGATTTTGTGCATGTTGAAGCAGGGTTTAGTGTTGTTTAACTTATTGGCAAAAAGATCGAGCTCATGCTGGAGCCACAGAATGAAAACAAAGTGAAATACAAGTCTATGTTCCACACAGCATTAGTGCAAGAAAGTATCAAAGACATAAAAGAAGAACCTTTCAAGTGCATCATCTGGGTTATAGATGCTTGCACTCAAACCGAAATCGAGAATATCTTCGAAACCCAGAGTCCAGCAATGGCACAATTGGCTCCAGAAAATTTCTGGCTTTATATTGTGATGGTCACCTCTGAACTTGTGCTGCAGGGTGCGTGCTAGACCTGGATCTTGAAGATGACGAAGCATGGTGTGACCATTCACAATCCCATTGTTCTCTGTGCCCAGATCGCTTTGGGTAACGAGAGGCATAGCTTAAATGATTGCATTAGTAGGCTGATAATTGAGACTGGATGCAAATAATTACCTCCAAGGCTTTGGACCATGTCACAATACCAGCCACAGATCAAGCGTGGATTGTGATTGGTCCACCAGATCTTGAGCCAGAGTATTTGCCCTGAGAACGGCTCAATACCAACATGTAGAAAGAGCTGAAAACAACGCCACTTGTCATGTTGGTCAAAAACCCAAATGTCATGAAGACCTGCAGTCCAAAAAGTGCTGCGTTTGAGCCGGCAACTCTTCTGGCGCTGAACTTCATCCAGATGGTGAAGGTTCATGTACCACAGTATCAAGTCTCTGAAAACAATTCAATCAGTGTAAATGTGTCACGACAGAGCATCATATACAACCTTGGAACCATAATATGTTCCTCTTGCCTAAGGGTTTGCTTCATGTCGTGCAAGCCCTGTTTGGGGAACCGTTGACAAACACACTCAATGGCAGGTCCAATGCTTTCAATTGTGTGCGCTTGACCACAGGCAGACGTAACTCCCCACTGTGAACGTCGCTTTTTCAAGAGGCTCAGTCTGATAATTCAAACATCAGAAGCTCTGTTTGAAGGTATGTTTAAGTAGCTATGACTCACAATATATTGAACTTGCTAGTCTCCTGGTGTGCCCGAAGATGAGAGATGATCTCTTGATTGCTGTAACCATTGGCAACATACTGCTCTACAAGCGGTCTTATGATTGCATCTGGAGCTGCAAAGTAATTAGCCCCAGTGTAATTGAGTTAACTGAACCCAGTTTCAAATGCACTTACGACTAACAACACCTCTCCCATTTTTGCCTTGTGAGTTAGGCATTAGAGCAAGCCTTGAAGCACCAGCCTGCGTCAGTGGTTCAATGAGAAGATATATTGATACAATGAACCACAGATTCACAACTTACAACCCCCTCTGAACCGCTGAGAAATTTAGATTGGAATTTAGATTGCCATTCTGTACAAAATCGCTCTAGTAGAATATAACTAGGGATATACACAAAGAAACAACATTACTGAAACCAAACAGCAATCGGACATTGAAAATCTGTGCGGCATCTCGGGAAGTTGGACTGTAACCAAACATCCACCATACAATCACTTGTCACGCTGGAAGAATGAGGAGGCTCAATCAGTTTCTCCTGGTTTGATGATTCATCCCTTTTTACCCCCTCGTAATTCGCTGGGGGACGTCTCAAAATGATTTCCATCTTGGCAAAGGCTAAGCAGCCATCCAGGGATGCTTGGTCTTTGGAGCGGGTCATTCATGTGCGCTCAGTTTTGTTAGGTTTGGCCTTGGACAACAGTACCTTCCACGCATATTCCTCACATCTCAACTTGTACATCACATTCTGTAATCTTCATCATCTGCCAATTGATCCTATGCCAGACACTATCATTTTATGTCACCTTCATGTCTCATCACATCCAACCTCATTTGGTTGAGGCATATCTTTTGGGTATTGTTAGTCAATTGAAGCCACATTTCCCGCACGCCCAAAAATCTCATCACTCCCTCCTTGTCAGAAGAACATTGCATGGAGCCCTTCATAGCTTGGGGCATCCAGTGCGGTGCAAACAACCTCTATCTCGGGATGACTTAGAGCGTGTATATGGATCTCTCACTCACCCGCTAAGTCATGATGACTTACTTTGGATCACTCAATTACACTGTGGATTCTACGGACTTCTTCGCTTAGGCAAACTGGTAGTATCTGATGATCCTTTGTTGAGAGATTTTTCGAAGTTCACCTTGCGCACTTCAGTTGCTGTCTCTTGCATGGATTTCGCCTTTTTGGTCCAGCGGGACAAAATGGATATGCAGTATGAAAGGACCCCAGCTGCTCCCTATATTGCATGTCCACTGGTAGCGCCTCGCAAGTCCTCAAAATTACCCATCCTATGCTCCTAAAAGTGCGCCTCCCAAGCCTGTAGCGCATACCCCATGTCCGTTGGTAGCACCTCGAGAGGCCGTGAATCCATGCTAATATTAGTACACTGACCAACTTAGTTGCCTGGTTTTCCTAAACAGACGCTGGGATTCACCATGTAGCTATGTTTACTGACATATGGTACACTTGTGCAGAACATTAGTTGTCGTAGTCAATGCAGAATCAAAGCATTCTTTGTATCATCCAACTCCTGCACCCTTCTGAAGTCTGTGTTATGATCTGGCAAAATATCTTAGACGAGCTTAAAAAAGCTGCTCTGACAGTCAGCAATCAAGGACCGGCATCTGAGAGTATCCTCGGAGTTAAGCACCTGACACTCCAGCATTCTGCGGACCACTGGGAGGAGCTTCATGCTCCCGTTCATGCCATCTTTGGTTGGGGACAAAAAGGAGGCCTACTATCTTTGAAATCGAGTCAGGCAGATTTTCTCCTTATACACAACTTTCTGCATACCTTTGCCCATGTCGAGCAAGATGTCGGAGAAGGATCCTGTCTGTCTGCAATGGTTCCTCGAATGGAAACAGCACTTGAGCTCTGGTGAGTTATCATTTTGTCAGGTGACGGCAACCCATCACTCACCAAATAATTGTAGTCAAAAGGCTCCTCGGTCACCTGCACATGAGTCGTTGACGTGTGCTACGAGCCATGGAAACCAGTTGGTATTGCACCCCTCTCATACCACCAGCACAGCATCATCCACGAAGTATGTGGATAACCAGACAAAGGAGTGTATCAGGACACCTATGGACACTTGCCAGTATCAAGGAGCTTGTCTACAATCTCGGAACATCCGCACTCAGCATCTCAGAGGGCCGGTATCACGCTATGAAACCATGGGCCTTTGAACGGTGAGTTTGAAGTCTATAAAACACTGTAAAACATAAATTTATCATCGTCTACAGGTGGGAAGCAGCTGGGATGATGGCAGTGCGCGAGGTTATTGCGTCGCAGTTCGCGGTACGGTCTCGCAAGAAGCAGAATTGTGGGTTTGCCTAGGTACTTCAGTAGACAGTAATATGTTTCGGAAAATTTCCTTTTTTGGTATGTTTTGGCCACCATGCATGTCCGAAGTGCGCCCCGCAAGCCTCAAAAGTGTTGCGCCCCACAAGGAAAATTTTGAAAATTTGCGGACATGCGGTATAGGGAGCAGCCGGGGTCCTGGTATGAAGGAAACAGGGTTGTTATCCAACAGGTGCTTGTTGGTTCTGACCCTTATCCTCTCCTTACACGTTTTCTTGCCTCCCGCGACTCTAGGTTTCCACTGCATCCCTTTCTTTGGCTTAAGAGCGACGGCACTCTTCCCACTCGCTCTTGGTTCATTTGGCGTCTTCACCGCTACTTTCCTACCTCCTTTTCAGGTCATTCCATGCGAGCCGGAGGTGCTACCTCTCTTGCCGCGGCCGGTGTGTCTCCCGAACATATCCGAGCAGTTGGTCGTTGGACCTTAGGTACTTGGGAGCGCTACGTTCGTAAAAATCCGACGCTGCTGCAAGCGTTATTGTTTCATAGTCGTTCCGTGCACGACCCGCCGTTTGCCACTGTTTAATGTATAATATGCGTGCGTGCGTCTATATATTCTTATTTATCCTATTTATCCTTTATTTCAACCTTTTCTTCTCCCTCCCTTTCCCTCCCATTTCAATACTCATAATAGCTGTCAATCCTGCGTCTTTTCGATTAGTTTTTGAGGCTCTCTTACTTATTCACGACAACTGTTGTTTCGTCTGCAATAATAGCTGGCTCCTCGGCACGGGAGGAGCCGTTTTGACTACTCCGGAGTTTCGAACGCCTTTCAAAATCCTGCGAGGCCCATTAGTCTACAATGTACAATATTGACGTAGGGAATTTCACATGTATAGTTTAAATACACCGCGATTGACCGAGGATTGACGGTTGAAAACACCCACAGGGATAAGGATCTATGTACAAGGGCAACACAAGGGAGTTAAATGTCTGAAAGGGTAGTAGTGTCTTAAACAGCATTAGAAGTCAACATCAGACTCTGCCATGTAGTGTTCAGAGTCGCTGTCACTGTAATCACACACGTCATCCTCTGGGATGAGACGATGGGCTTCATACTTCCCATTTTCAAGATGTATCATCCTCCAACGCTCCGGGCGCTCATCCATGTCCCGTGTGACCCAATCAATGTACCTCGAACCATCTTCATCATCTGCGCTAAGGGAAATATTCCACCCAAGGAAGATGCGATTGTTGAGCCCGTCGTGCGCGATCAGTCCTTCATCATGTACATAGTACACGGCATATTCATGGAGCATAGCAAGCGTAGCACCGCGCCGAAGGACGTTGAGGTCATTGTGGCTCAAATGGTCGAAGAGATAGTCCTCTTCGTCGATAATGGTCGCTGGTGGTTCCCACTGAGGTAAACCGTAGTCGCCATCATATGTATCTTCATCACTGCCCGTACCGTAACTGAAGACATCTTCATCGAGCCAATCGTCATCTTCTTCTTCGTCATCGTCATCATCCTCGCTCCCATAGTCCTCTATTTCGTCGTCAGGCGGGAATAATCCTTCCCATGGATCTGCGTCAGCGGCAGGGGATCCAGCAGTGGGCGATGAGGTACTAGAAGATGTTCCCCGAACCTTGAACAATGCTAATGCAATGGATTTGACGATGAAAACGGGAATGGGCCGATTACGAATATTACCACGACAGAATGGACAGGTCTTTTTTCGAAAAAGTAGGTAATCGGGGTCGTCGTCGTCGTACATTTCATCGTCGCTGGGGGGTGCTTTCTTGAACCACTCCTGTAAACATGAAACACAAAGAACGTGCCCACAAGGTGACAACCTGGAAGAATCATGAGTGCTTTCGCATTGATATGGGGGAATGCAGACTCACGCATATGGTTTGAGTAACAGCTCCATGCAAATTTGGCATTGAACACTCGTTTCCACATTATTGATGGCCTGAGTAAAAGTTAAAGCACATCATGCGCATCGATTTCAAAAACTCACATCTTCAGACTTCTTCACCTTGCTCTGTGCCTTGCTCACTTGACTTTCGGTCTCCTTCAGTTTCTGAATAAGCATTCACATGAATAAGTTAATGGATTAACAGGTGGTGGCCACACTAACCTTCTCGTTTGCACTGTCTTTCTGGCGAAGCTCTTCAATTATCTATTTATCGCACTGTAAACGAATCTGCCAAAGGAGAGCACATATATGAACCTTATTCTGCTTCTTGATCGTCTTCTTGTTATCATGAGCCACCTATATCCATATCCTTCTTCAGACGATGAACGTCGAGACGTGATTTTACTCACTTTCTTCCATATTTCAATTTCTCGCTTAAGCTTAGCAAATTCAGCGGCTGTGAACGGACCCTGGTATTCGAGGTGAAGGTCCACAAGCGCCTGGACACCCTCAGAATCGGATGCCGAGGCTTTCGAAATCTGTCGGTAGGCCGAGTCTCTCGACTTGGATCTGTCTTTCTTTGGCTTGTTCTCTACGGCAAGAGCCGACGCAGTAGCAGGGTGCTCTACTGCCTGGCGACCTTGCTGACGTGATTTGGACTTGTGCTTGCGACCTCTCTCAAAATTGGTATCGTCCAGTGGTGCAAGAAAGTCGAAAGGCAAGGGATTTGTCAATTTCTTTTTCTTCCCTCCTTCGGGTTGAACTTGCTCAGATCTCTGCGCGGCAACTTGAAGGTGAGAACTCCACGCATCCGGGGAGCGTGATTTCTTGCGTCGCTGACCAGTCTTTGAGTTCGATGGTGCATCTCCTGACGTAAGGTTTGGCCGACGATGACCGTTGTTACGCCGCGATGGACCAGGTGCACGTTCATATCCCAGTGAATTCATAATGAGGCGTCGGGATTCTGACAGCTGGAATGATGGTTAATGGTGATTATCCCAACCCCAGAGGAGACCCATGTCCATACTATGTTCGGTGAAAAAGCTATTGTTGGAAGAGCTAGTGGCGTACGTCGTGGATGTCGATGAAGGCTGGGTCAAAGTGATACAAAGGTGTTGACCTCGCTTTGTGACAGGTCACAGTTATTGAAATGCCGCGGCTACCAAAGCAAAGGGTGATGCACTGTTGAGTAGTAGGTCGCGATGCCTCAGATTTAAAATCCTACATTTAAATGACCTGCTACTTGCTTGGGATTGATTTTATCAACCACCTTTGAAGTTTTATTCAACGACTGCAACAATGTCACCCCCTGTGCACAGCCGTGTTCCTCCATTACGACGTGCATGATCAATCCCATGAATCATCATAACACGGACGGTGTAACGGCGATGCAGTATGCACTAGCGCTCATGTGAAGCGCATATATATATGCACCCGAACAGTGATTCACTGCCACTAGTGGGGTAGCGCAGTTGACACCCTGTCAACAGCAAGGCCAACTTCCGTAGCGACCTTAGACTCATTAGTCGAACATTGTTATGTGGTACTGGTCCGTAGGCACTGGTCTGAATGTAAAGTCCAACGATCAGCGGAAACGACCATAATATTTAGGTCAATGCATTACCCCTGGAGACAGCACAGCTATACTGTACAGCCAAATTACACGTATTACATGCCCCCGCCCCCACGATCTACGCAGATAAGTTATTAAGTCCAGTATCAAATGAGTCATTATGATCATGATGTGAAGGCGATGTGTATATCCAGACTTTTGAAACCCAGGGGCGGCAAATAAAATAATGATATACCTCGCGAAAGCAGTCGAAGAATATTTTGGGAGCAACCATAGCCTGCAATCATGTTAGTATGCTCGTATTAAAGGAACCCAGGTGTGATTCAGTATATGGATTGTCTGTAGGACACAGGGAGGCCCAAGTTTCTAAAAGGCTCAGTTAGCTTACTTTGCATAATTAACACAGCACCCATACCTGGTATGCTTTCGCTGACGATGGGAAGTTGATTCCGAGCTTCAGCCATAACCGCCGCAAAGCCGCTAGAGAGAAGTCAGTGCATGACGAAGATATTACCACTGCATACATACTTGTTCAAATGGAAGTCAATATGGCTGGCAAGTACATCATGAGAGGCGTGTCATGGAATGCAACGAGAATAAATGCTCACCAATGGAAGAACCATGGTCCAGCATTGTCCGTGACGAAACGGAAAGTAACGTTATCCCCCTGGTTTCCCATACTTACAGTGTCTCTCCAGATTGGGTTAACGAAGTTTGGCGTACTGTTGCCTGCAACTCTAACAACGGCAAATTTGTGCTGTCAGCTGCATTAGAAAAGGGAATGATACAGAAAACAAAACGACGCACTCCATGAAGGTGCATAGGATGCTAGAATGATGATGAGCAACAGGAGTGAAAAATATCAGGATGTGCTTACTGGACCGCCAGGAGCCAAACCCGTGTTGGGAAGGGAGATCTCTACGACCTTGTTCGGGGGAAGTTCGTATACGCTTCCGTTCGGCAGCAAATCTGAAGGATGTCGAGCCCCACTGAGCATTTGCAACAAGACTGGCGTCGGAGGATTATGGTACGAAACGTTGTTGATCGTGAAGAGGTTGTTCACGTTACCAGCAACTAAGTTGATGTTGATGTCTGCTTTGCCAATCCCAGGCACACCGGGGACCGGAACGTTCATCAAAGGAGCAAGCTTTGCTTCGTTGAATGGCAAAATGGAGGGTCCGGGAGAGCTCGTAGGATCTTCCTCGGGCGCACCCTTGTACCTAAGGATGGCTTGGTTCAAGCCCCCTACAAACGATTGATTTCCAAGGTTGGGTAGTACACGAATCCAGTAATTCGCCACAGGCTGGTTCGCATGGATGACGACAGAGTAGCGCTGGCCAGCGAACACCGGAAGCGAATCCACAGTCTCAGGGACAGTTTCGACGCCGTCAGCTTCGATGATGGTCATGATATGGCCATCGATAGTGAGGTTATATGATGGGTCACAAGAAAGACTAAGGACGCGGAACCGGTAACGTTTGCCCTGCTCAACGTTCATGACGGAAAGAGGTGACATGGGTCCACCAGGGTAGCGCCCCAGACCGTTGATGAGCGTGGAGTTGTAGGTAACGGCGCCGATGATCTTATTTAACACACTCGTAGGATCGTGGTACCTGAAGAAACTTGTAAAGACTTGTAATGCAAAAGGATGAGCCAACTCGTACCAGTCGGACATCGTCAGTACTGTGCTCTCTGTGCCAACTACTGGTCAAGGATCGGTCTAAGTATGTAAGCAAGGATACGAACCGTCATCTACGTCATACAGGTCTTTGTGTGGATCATCAGGGTCATATATGACAAGTGGTCCTCTAAGACCATCACCTGGACATGAAGCTGTGTAGCAAAGGTCACGAAGATAATCAGGGACACTCACAATACTGGGTGGAAAAATGCGAGTGATACCTGTTGTACGAAATGCCTTAGCAATCCTCCTCTTTAGAAAATAAGGAACACGAACCAAAAGGTTCCCGTCTGGTTGGGTGCGCTAAATTGGTGGAGAAAAGAGCGATTTTGAGGGATCGGACATTGAGTGATGAATGAAGTGCCATCTGCCCAGTTTGTCTTCTGTTGGTAGATGCCATGCCAGTGCTTTGAAGGGTATCAGAGACCTTATGATGGTAGAAAGAGTAAAGAACATACTACACTCGTCGACAAAGGCATGTCTTTGTCCTGTAGTTGGTTTACGACAGCGATGCTAAAGTTGTCATGCTTCGAGATATTTAGCGTCAGACGTGAATAAAATGCTCGTTCGAACCTTCTGCGCCTTGATGAGAGGACCAGGAAAGATCCCTCCTGCGAGCGTAGCCCTGTACGGGGGGAAGATAAAGGGATATAGGGGGACAGGTGAGCATTAACTTACGACCGTTTGAAGCCGTCGGGCGCGATTATTCTATTGGTGATAGTAAGTTCAGTGACAGGTCCGATGGTGGACAGGGCCGCGCTAGGCGGAGAACGCTGCAAGGGTTCAGAGTCAGATCTTGAAGTTATCGACACTGCATGTGATGAGGCAAGAAGACAGCCAGCGAGGATAGTATGGAGAAACATTGTGACCAGGGTGATATAAACTATCCTGCTTGACACTAGCCGCAGACGTGGAGATCAACTCGAAGGCAAGGGAATAGACAGATCGTGTGCCGACCTCTTATATTGGATCGAGCAACACTGAGCCTGTGGTGGCGGCATTTTAAGTCGAGGAACAGTCGGAGTCAATGTTTGGGTTGCTACTAGAGCAGCCACAAACTACTCTGGATGCACAAAAAGACGGGTAGTGCTGTGCACGTTGTGAAATTGGATATATCATATCTCCGGTCTTTAGTATAGGCTAGTGGCTCCTGGCAGTGGATCAAATTCTCGTGTCCAAAGTTCTAAGTTGACAACAGGGGAAGCAAGATGACGTATCGTGATTGGAGTTTGAAATGACTGGAAAATTCACAGATGATATTCCTCATAAGACTGACACTGTGGGATAAACGTCGTGGTCAACTCGACAGCTAGATTTGAAACCTTAGCGGTTTGCTGTCCACTCTTTCAGCACACAAAATTTGACATGCCGCGCATCAAATGAAGGATGCATGGGCATTCAGGTTTGAGAACCTTGGCAGGCCCTCCGATAATGTTCCAAGGCCTGAAGGCGTTAGCTCGGACACGGTAGTAGTTGACCAAAACTCACTAGCGAGCACTGTGTGACTCGGATGAACTACACATTACATCAAAATTCAGAACGGTCAGGTGACTTGGTTACCAAAGTTCCTGTGGCACATTACATAATGTTGAAATTTATTAATCCGGCACTAACTCCAACTAACTCCAACTCAGCTATGTATAACTAAGGGGTACTTTCTCATCTGTAATTTCACCGCACTGCTCTGCTTCAAGCTGACGGCGCACTAAACTCGATTCAACGATTACTACACCTTTCGGGCTTGTAGTCCTAAACTTATTACTTGAAATGGTGTTGTCTCTCGAACTCTCGCATGTTCTGGACCTGGACGGTCCTTAGGAACCGGATACTTGGTTTATACTGACAAACCAATGCCTTGGATGAGTCCTGAACTCGTGGTTCCGGTTCCTTCCAAGCCCCTCAAGCCAACGTCGTTCATTATCACCGCACGGCCCAAATTGAGCAGCTGCCAAGTTTTACCAGTCGTGCATTGCAATATCGTCGTTTTATCTCCGTGGACCGTGATAAACCAATAGTCACCGCCATTTCATTCAGAGAAAAGTTTAGCGAGGATATTCGAAAGTGACCGAAGTTTGCTTTGACGGGTTGGGTGCAGTGAGCGAGTTTCCAGTTTCTTCGTGCCACTGGACGATGACATCGATTCCTATCAGATCACCGCTTGCTACATATGATTTGCCCATTCCATGATATGTATCTCCAATGCCAACACATACTGCTATGCCCCTCCATCGTCGTCCGCATTCGTCTTTGATAGGGGAATACTGCAACTGCACTTACGCTTTCTTTATAACTTTCAAACTCTCGAAGGGTGTGGTGTTTGGAATGAGCCGACATATTTTACTGGAGGTTGATGGTGCTGAGCACAGTCGAAGTGGACTTTGGACGGGTGTGATTTTTCTCTCTAACTTAGTTGCATGTGTTGTGCGTTTCACGCTGCTTCATTACGTTTAACTGACTCCTTTTCATAGACAGTTAAGACACGGGGCGGCTCATCGTTGTTGCAGAAAGAATCTACAGTATACCCTCCAGGCGCTTCTGAAGCGTACACACGGGTCTGATTCTTATCTCCACAGCTTCAAAAACTTCATCCCCTCCCACCTATTTGATTATGATAGTGCGATCACTACTTCTCTCGGAAGCATCATCGTCCTGTTTTTGGTCTTCGTCCCAGGCATACTAACATAGGCTCGAAAGTGATTATATCAGTATTAAGGCATGCCAGTATTGTCAGCTTGGATGTAATACTGCATAGTACACTTTAGGTTCTTCCGCAAGCAATCACTTTTCCTTCGTCAGGAACAGCTCGTATTTAGAGAGAGCAGGAGTCGCATCAGTAAACCTTTGTCTGATCAATTTTGCTTTTGCTTCGCTCCTTGGTGAGATCGAACAAGCAAACGGACGAGGCCTGAAGACAAGACCCTAAAGAGTTTGTTTGGGTTGAACCTCAACAATGTCGATGCAACCATGGCACACACCTCCTCGTACGCATCGATATCAACAGGGATCGGCGTTTTCGTAACTGGATCAATGGCAGTAGCGAAATCAAACGCCCAGACCAAAGTGGCAATGGTAAACGCCTGCTTGACTGTTCAGGCCAGAAATCGGGCGTTAAAGTGTCACATACCAGGTTTGTGTTGACTAAATTCATCCCAGGGCAGAGTCTCTGCAGGACATCATAAGATACATATTGTGTGCTTCCAGCTCAAGACGTACTTTTCCGCTTCCAAATGGTATACTTGCGCGCCAGTCTTTGCTATCCACACCAGGTTTTGTCCCGTGTTCGGAGAGGAGGAATCTCTCTGGTCGAAAGACCTCGGGCTCGTCAAAGACCTCTGGTAATATTTGAGCAGGCCTTCATTATATTGGAATCACGACACATGTACCCGGATCATGCAAGATGCCCCCTATTCGATGGTCAGTTTGATAGGTTTGAGAATGCGAATGTTGCACATACAAGCATTTATGAAAATGGTTGTACCTTTGGGGATAACATAGCCTCGATACTGGCGGAATACATTGGTCAACGTGGGGGAAACCTGTGACTGGTAGATCGTGACTCACTTCTTGAGTCTCTAGTAATGCATGAGGCATTCCAAGCGGTGCCATTGGTTTCAATCTATGTACCTGACGACTGTCAGCCTGATTTATCATTGCTAAGCTAGAAAAGAATTCACCTCTCTTAGGATAGCACGGATATACGGAAGCGATGCAATGTCATTCCATTGTGGTACACCGCCCGTCCGGTAGGACGGAGTCGATTTCATTTTGAGCCTTCGCAGTGTCTCGGGGAAGGCAACAAAACATAGAATGAGTGGAAGAAATGAAGGATCCAGAAGAATGCGATGCTTCGAGCACAATCGCACCTAACCAGCTACAGCGCGAGATGAGAATTACTGAAGATCTTATTCAGAGTTCGCACTCACGCAGCAGCGTTCCTTTGACATTCCAAGCTCTTCTTGACGATGAATGACTTCTTCCATAAAGCAACCAGTACCGTTCTCCTCTGGCAAGCCTTGACTCGGCCTCTTCCAATAAACCCAAAATATAACTCGACCGTTGCAGCGTCCTCGCCCTCCCTGGCATATTTCCTTTCCATGACGCCCCCCGTTTTCCGGGGACATATTTGAGAAATAGGGGAGGAGATCGGACGGGAGGCCCACCTCAGCAGACATCCACCTGCCACGGTGATCGGCCTCACACCCCTCATAAAAAAGTCTTTATCTTTCCTCCGTGTCAGGTCGCGGAAACAGCGTTGTAGCCCAAAGGCTATAGACAACAGTATTGAAAACGTGTAACGATCGATGTGCTTTTCGAAGTCCTATGAGGAGATGAGAGTGCTTGATAGATTATGGAAAGAAAGGAACCATACTTGAGGCGAACAGAGTAAATCAAATAGAAGTTGCGAGCTCTCTGCTACAGCGACTGGCAGGTGTTTATTCACACTTTGTGGGGAAAACAGGGTCTGTAACGCCTTTCGGCCCATGCGCCAGATATCCGTTGCTGACGACCGATAAAAAATTGAAAAGATGGCGAGAGAAAAATAACGCACTCGAATCTGCTTCCGCGATAAAATATCCATCCGTTATAAGACTTCCAGTGTAAAATGACGGACGACCAGACGTTTCATTGCTTCGCTTATCCATGA
>NW_024542268.1:0-27978 GCF_016758785.1 Suillus bovinus
CTTCATCTGGATGTTGCTCTGGATCAAATGGCTTGAGTTTTTTCATTATGGACGCACACTCAGGCCAAACAACTTCATCTTCCCTTCGATGGGTGCCAATGGCATCATGCAGCCTGGACAGCCTCTCTCTCACGACACTGTGCAAAGTGGATTGATGAGGCAACAACAGGTGCTGGCATCCTAGGCTGTTTTTCAACTCACTGCTTCCGCCATGGAGGTGCCCAGTATTGGTTCATGTTCGCACCAGTTGGTCAGCAGTGGTCACTTGCCATGGTTTGATGGTGGGGAGGATGGGCTGATGGTAAACAGGTAGGTGCCTTCGATGGTCTACTTTTTCTCGCTCTCACTCATTCATTCCATTCCCAGCGAAACATGCTCATTTGTTACCTTCTCGACGAACTACACACCTATGAGACTGACTACAGTGATGCCCTCGCTCCTTTCTCCTGCAAAGCTGAATCCTCCCTTGCAGGCGAGCAGGCACTCATGAGGCCAGCATCCACTGAGGAGCTGTGCATGGTTCATCATTCTGTGACTGCAGATGTCAATTGTTTGCGAGTTGACATCAGTGCAGTCAACAACTCACTTCGGTCACTCACCAGCATGGTTCAGGCCACTTCGAGTTGCCTGAAGGCTGCTGGACACCTACCTCACCTGACCATGGCAACACAGCTCAAACTCAAAGAATACCCCCGCTTCAACCTTCTCTCCAAGTTTGCATCCACTGGTGCAGTGTCTCCTTGGCATGTCTGTCCACCAGCAGCACACTCCCATCCTCTGTCGTCTGTCCACAGCAACCATGCCCACACACATGTCACACCAACCACTTGACCACTACCATCCGCTGCTCCGTCCATACCAGTGAAGGCTACACACACAGGCCCAGGCCACACAGCCTCGACTCAACAACTCCCAAGCAACGGTCTCGTCATTCCACGGCTGCCACTCGTCCATTTGAATGGGTTGAAGACTCCAAAGGCCGAGTCCTGGAAGGACATCATCACGCACTGGCTCGTTGGCGACCCCAACAGAGGGTTGAAGACACCACTCAAAGACTGGCCGCAGGAGTGGTACCAAGGCCTGAACTGGAAGCTCGCAATGCAGTACCAGAACAGGGCCATTGTTGCGCATGAGTTCATCAACCAGTGAGTGCTTCCCGGCTGCGATCCACACAACAGTGCTCACACATTTTTTTTGTCACCTCAGTTACCAGTCAGATGAGGCCCTCTTCCTTGCAGCCTATCCAGAAGCCGAGCGGGGACACACCCCACTGCTTGCAGCCATCAACAAGGCACGGGCTGTACGAGGAGAGCGTGTGCGTCACAACAAATGACAGACTCATCTTCGCGGACCATACCACCATACACCACCCACTCGAACACTCATAGCATAGCATAACCATATGAATCACTTCATATTGCAAGGGCCACATGGCCAGGACTGTTGGTACTGTACATTCCATTCCTGCACCTACTCTCTACCCTAGTACTTCTTCACTGTTGCTCTCTCCCACTCCAGCGCTAATAGTTAGTCTCGACTTTTTCGTGCTTCTTCCCTCCGAGTCTGTCTTTTCCCATGTGCCTTCATTGGTTTTCGAATGTTTTGTCGTCCTCTCGTCTTCATCTGTCTCGTCCTTTAAGGTCCACAAGGTCAAACACTAACGACAAAAGCAAGTGAGTGAAAGAGAGAGCAGGCCTGAACCTCTGCGTCAGCGGGCATCATGCCCTCTGCCTTTTTGTACCCATCTGCGTCCGTTTGGCGCAATGACAGGTCACAACTGCCGTCACGCAGTGATCTGGCTCGAAAAAGGAAAAGATCAAGAGCATGTGCGCCCATGTGAGACTTCTGGCTGAGCGCCACCGTAAATTTCTCGACATAAGTTTAGATCACCACTTAGACAAGCATTAAAATTTAAAATCACTCCTGACAATTAAATGTGAAGATAAATCATTAAGTTTTGTCTCCAGATAAAATAGATCACCTGATAGTAATTGCCCACTCACAGCATCACTGCCTACTCACAACAATCTCTAAGATGTGAGATTTTTGGGGACTTAACAAGTTATGTACATACATGAATCTAGCTAAATATCAATCCTATACAGTAGTGTGTAGTGTGAAGTATTAGGGACAGCAAAGGGAAATTGTTCATAAACATTTATATAATTACAATCTCTAGTGCTAGTTCTCTGTAAAAGCTAAGCACAAGATTAGAATCTGAGATGCACAAGCAACAACCAATTGATTCTTACCACTTGCTTTGGTGGCAAGAAAATTGCAACATGCTGCATTGACATTTTTTTATCATTTTACTGGTGCCCAGATTGAACTTCAGTGAGCCTTTCCACTGTGTACTGGTCATTGGACCGTTAGCATCATTAGTGAATCTATGTCACTCTCATGAAATTCCCTGCCAAATGTTGTCCAGGCATGACTAGAACCAAGATTCACATCAACTGGACCAGAACCCCACATTAAGTCCTGAGGCAGCCCAGGCCTGGAGTCTAGGCCACCAAGAGACAATTTCTGCATTCCCATCATCTAAATATTCAAATATAAGGACCACTGTCAAATGCTGTCTTCTTAGATAGATGATCTATAGATGAACACCTACAAAATCAAATATCTCCATGGTCAGCAATTCAGACAAATACCAATGACTGATAATGTGGTCGTTCGTGGGTGGCCTGTCGGTATATCCAAGCTATGGTCAGACAAAGGTACTCTACGATATCAGTCTAGAAACACTAGTCAACCCAGTGATATGGTGTTGACTAAAAGAAACAAAGAAACAGAAAAAAAAGAACCAAGACTAAGCACAATCACTGGTGCTAAACAGAAATAAGAACTAAGACTAGACACAATCAATAGTGCTATATTGTAAACTTACTATGAAACAATCGTGCGAAGCTGTATTGGTCACTCCCACAGCGCAAACAGGTAGGATCAAAGGTCAAGACTTGTCAAAAGCTTCTGTAGAACTCTTAGCCTAATATTGAATCTGCTGCCAAGGAACTCACAATGAGTATTAAACAGAATCAGAAACAGATGTCCTTGGATTTCAATACCAAGTCCTCTATTCAATAGCTAAAGCCTATCTGACAATTAACAATCCTGGCTTGGTATACTACTCAGATGTGTGAGGTCAAGCAGACAATATTCAACTCCTGAAATCTCCCCACTAATGTTACAATAACATTTACTCCTATTTCATTTTTCCTTTGTAACCATGCCGCCGACTCTAGACTCATCTAGACCCAGCTATTCTCTTATCAAGCGGGCTGTCCGCACTTCTCTTCTTCTTGATTGTAACATAGATATTATCTTGCGCCGCATGGCAGTTTCACCTATCTTTGCTATCTTGATAGGTTGTACTCTTTTTCCTATCTTTGTTACCATTCTTGTCACGGCTGCGCCGCTCCCTTTTTACCTATATAAACCCCATGTACCATAGTTGTATTCCTTAACTTAAAATAAATGAGCACTCAGACTGTTAACCTTCAATGGGTAGAGAGAGTGAAACAGATAGAGTGAAACAGATCCTGAGCTAAAGAATAGATAGAGTGAAACAGAACCCAGACTAGTGAAACAGAGATAAGGAAATAGATCCCAAACTAAAATAAATAGATCCCAATCAAAATGAAATAGATCCCAATCCTAGAGAAACAGAAATAGAGAGATAGAAACAGAGACATGTGCACACAAACACAAACACTCAGAAAAACAAGAGACTTCTCAAAATAAATAACCAGGCCTTGCAGGTTGTTGAGCACAGTGAGCTCAATGGCTCCTACTGTCTCATCAATGTACCTGACAATGTCGAACAACTCTTCATGGTTGTTGCTGATGCTGATCACACACAAACCTCACTTGCAATTTTATTAAGGGTGACTCTGGGAGTCAGATTGATTGCATTTCAGGCCAAAATGGAGGTCCTTATATAGACAAATCTACATGGCTATGCTAATTTACTCCTGCATACCTAGGTATATTCAATTTTTGTTTTCTCACGTATCTAGATATACTGCATTATTTGTCATAGATCATAATACCTGTGTGAATCATATGTAGGTGAACATGATTTGTCAGGCTTAGTCATAGATCAGCTGACTGTGGTAAGAGAACATGGTTTACATAATGTGTTGAAACTTGTTTGTATTTGGTGTTATTTAGAGACATAGCATATGTCATAAAGCAAAACTGGGTAACACGTGTATTTAAAATTTCCTGGAAGTTCCCACAAACAAACATATGCGGGAAATATTTTCCATGGAAGCTTCAGATGCATGAGAATATAGCTGAGTCATCTTCGGGCCAAATAACACAAAATTTGTTCCATGCAAAATTCCCGAAAAATATTCACTAACACCGCATGGTCATGCACTGGACCAGTTTGGTGCAGGTCAATGCAAGCAAGACAAAATTACTGGTATGCACATGATATGTCCCACACATAAAATACACCTCCTCTTCTGACAGCTCATCATCAAAATAAGTTTGGCCATTGATGTCCAGCATGAGGCCAAACAGCACTGCTTCCTGTGAAATTTCATCGAGAATGGAGGGGAGGTTGTCAAAACCGAGACTATACAAAGCCAGCCGCCATATGAGCCCACCGTGAAGAAGTGCTGCTCTTGTGTGAGGCTGGTTCATGAACTCATGATGATATTATTCATACACCATAAACAGGCCTGAATTGAGGAAGCCTGCGATCCTTGGGGGAGAAGACATGTCCGAGTGAGTATGTATGGAGTTCCATAAGTGGGCGCCAAGCATGAGGCGGAACTGAGATTACCTGCAATGTCTTTATAGTGATTCCTTTTTCAAGGAGGTTATGCGTGATCTTGGTGATATCCAAACTCCAGTCATGCTGGAGGCACATCATAGCTGTGATAGCATCAGGAACCACCAGTTTCCAGGGCACCAGAATTGATGACAGAGGCTTGATGATGTAGAACTGTTGCTTGTGTTGTTGTACATAGGACACTCGAATGTGTGCATTTGAGACTGACAGAGATGAGTCAAGCCCTATATTCCAGAGATTGGGTAGGATGTCTGACAATTGAGATTGAGGGAGGGTGATGAGGTAACCTATGAAACAGGTGATAACATGCTTCTGTGTGTCTGGAATTGATGTGATGTTTGCAGGGTTGTTGCCCATGAGTTTGCATAAGTAAGCCAACTGTGTCTTGCAAGTCCAATCATTGAATGTGATTGATCTGCCTCTCGGTGTAGAGGTGGATGCCGCAAGGCGATAACCAAGATGAAAATGCAATATAGAAACAAATTACTTGACACTACAAGTATACTGCACTGAGAGTGCAATCTCATAATGACCAAAATAGGTTTCAATGTCTTTCAAGAAGCTGGACAGAGGGGGTGGAGGGGGAGGGGGAGCAAGGGTAGGTTCAGGAGGAGTAGGGGCAGGGGGGAAATGATCCTCTTCCCAATTGCCATTGGGAATGCTGGAAGGGTCCAATGTATCACATAAGTTTACTGGTTATGGAACGAGTCATATATCCTGGTAGATGTGCTATATAACATCCAAGTTGTTGGTTATCTCAGCCTTTGTGAGACAGATGCATTGACAAAATCCACCAAACTCATCATTAGGTTGCCATTTGAATATGACAGCCATGCTGGACTTGCCAGAAATGCTATAATTCATGGCTGCCCACTCACAGCTCTGACACAACTGCTGCTGTGCTGGCATCTCTGTCTCCTCCTTCCTCTGGTTCTCCTCATGGCACCACACAAAAAATACCTTCCAATCTTCTCCTCACTTCTGTCCAGAGTGGAGTTTGGGGGTTAGGAACAGAGAGTCTGCATCAGGAATATTAGATATGGGCTGTGTCCCACTGTTGTGATTTTATCCAAGGGTATCGTCCCATTTGGGGGTGTTCTGACTCTCCTTTGGCTGACCCCACATACTGTCATCTGGTTGACTCCAAGAGTTGTCATGTTTTTGGTCCCACTGTGTGACTCAGTTGCACAAGTGATAGCTGCTGCAGATGGAATATAATGATGCAGACTGGAATCGACAGCAGCAGAAGCATTCTGGAGAAAGTGGACCCAAATAGGGATTGAGAATTTCTCAAATATGGGCAATTGAACTTGCCAAGGGCAGTGAATGGAAGAAATGATGGCTTCTGTATGTGGCATGTTTGTTGTCAGATCTCCAATGAATAAGTGTGACGACTCAAGAAGCCATTCAGTAGGTATAGGATGATGGGGATCATCCATTAAGATGGCCATCCAGGCACAGTTGAAGCCGCAGTAGTGATGACTCATGATGTGCCATGAGCAGGTGGCAGCAATTACTGGATATACACAAAGCTGTGGAGAACATCAATTGAAATGCAGACCTTGTAATCACACAGAAGAAGGCAATTATTTTGGAGATAGATTACTTAGAAGCACAGTTTCACACCCACAAGCCTCCTGAAAAGGCCTTGCATGCTGCAGTCAAATTTGATGCCAGTAAGAGTTGATTATTTTTATCATGATTGTATTCTAAACAGTCACTAGATCATATTCATCATGAATATCTGCTGCATCAGTATGATGAAATTGCACAGATAGTCTTATTCATTACTGTGGTGTGTAAAGTTATCATTGGGGGTCAGTAGAAGAGGTTGCAATTTCATCTTGAGACTTGTTTCAGTCATGTTATTTCTCGTGTTCCGGAGATTCAATGGTAGCCTCAGTGCCTCCCATCAAAATGTGCTCAGGCAAATTTTAATGACTTTCGACACTGCACTCACAAGATTTCATTTCACCAGGAAAATTGTTGTATATGCAGTCTGCTTTAGTTGTCACTACACTTACAGCCCCCATTACACAGATGGCTCAACTGTTCCTATATATCCTAAACACTGTACCCACCGCCCCACATTAGAGGCCGAATGTGGCAAGTCATTGCTTGATGGAGCTGGGTGACCAAAGAAGATATATGTGTACCACAATTTCAATAACTACCTTGCTAGTCTTCTTTCTCATGCAGATATCAAGAGGGCAATGGATCAAGCCTGTGACAATTTGCAGGACTCAATCAATTCTACCCATCCACCTTTGATGAAACACACATTCGAGGCCCAATTTCTGCATCAATTTAGTGGCCCAGATCCAGGTTTACTTTTTATTGATAGAGGAGATGAAGGATGCTATGCCTTTGCCCTTCATATAGACTTTTTCAATCTGGAGGGTATGAATTTGCATAGTGCTAGCAAATCCTCTGTAATCATCTCTATGGCATGCCTAAATCTATCATTGGATATCAGGTACAAGCCTGAAAACATGTATCTTGTAGGAATCATTCCAGGTCCAAAACAGCCATCCCTCGAGCATCTCAATCACTACATCTGGCCACTTATTAATGATATGGTAGACTCGTGGAAGTGTGGCATAACATTTTCTAAGACTGCTAGTTTTCCTACCAGCTGGCTCACTCACAGCACTATTGTTCTGGCCATTTGTGATCTTCCTGCTGCTCGTCATTTCACTTCTTTAGCTGGAACCAGCAGCCATTTCTATTGTAGCACATGCAATTGCCACCACAAAACCATATACAGTAGAGTATACTTTAAAAGCTGGAAATCTTGTGATAAAGATGAACTCTGGGACTTTGCTGAGTGGTGGAGGGATGCTGCAATGACCTCTGAAGAAGAGAAACTATTCAAAGCTCATGATGTACGCTATTCAGAGATGTGGTGTTTGCCATACTAAGATCCCTCACACCAGCTTGTTGTCAATCTGATGCATTGTATATCAAAGGGTTTAGTCCAGCATCACTCCCATAATCTTCTTGGTTTGACTACGGTGACCACTTCATCGACTTCATCTCCTCCAGCCTTTTTGTTTGACTTAGGCAATATACCTCTATCAATGACTTTGAAGGAAATGACTCAGGTCACTACTATACACACTCTTCTCATTGCCCAGTTATCTTGCGATGATGAAAACCTGGATAAGTTGAAAAATTCTCTATTTCACAGGAACACAGGACCTCTCAAGTTTGTTTGCAAGGTCTTGCGATGTATCCCCAATAAATCCAGTAGATTATTGAAAATCAACTATGTCAAAGCTCTCATGGAATGGGCGAGTCCTTTCTTTTATGTCCCCTTTGTTGCAAGTTACTTATACTTGTCCTCAGTGCCATGGAAAACTCTTTGCTGCTCTAGCAAAGGAGCTTCAGCTTGGTTCTCCAGATGTCCTCCATCATGTTTGAGATGTCATCCAGGAGATAACCATTCCATCTTGGTTTACTTCTCCAATTGACTTTGGAAGTGCATCTTCTGGGATGATGAAAGCAGACAAGTGGCGCTCTCTAATTACTGTATACATTGCTATCGCTCTTGTGAGCTTGTGGGGGGCTGACACCTTGCACCCCTTCTGATAAAGTCGGTGCTCGTCTTAAAGCTGTTCTTGACTATATCATAGAACTTGTTTGCATGGTGTATCTCATGTGTGCCCAGATAATGACTGAATAGAGAGCACATGTGTATTGCTCCCACATTGCACATTATGTTGGAAATCTAAAGAAGATACATCCCACATTTGCTCTGCATCCAAATCACCACGCTGCCTTCCACATATATAACTATCTACTTCTATTTGGCCCTGCCCACTCTTGGTGGTGCTTCCTTTTGAACATTTGATTGGAATACTTTAGTGTCTTCCAGTCAATCATAAGACTGGTGAGTCTTTATGGCATACTAGTGTGTGCTAGCCACATATTACAGTGACATATTTCCATATTATATGGGTCACCCGACCTACATAATATCCCGTATAAGACGGGCCAGCGGACTATGGGCCGATGTTATGTATATCCCCGATGTTGATGGATGGGCTGGGAGGGATATTATTTCCGATGGAGACGGGTGGGCCCATCTATGCTGATATTATATATATCCTCGAAGATGTCGGGTGGGCCGATGTAATGGTTTATTGTATAGATGGGTGGGCCGAGGGAGTGGTGGAATATGTATTATATAGACAGGTGGGCCAATGTAAGGGTTTATTATATAGACGGGTGGGCCGACATACTGGAATTATTTTGTAGACGGATGGGCCGACGGAGTGGTGAAATATTCATTATATAGATGGGTGGGCCGATGGAGGGGGATGTTATATAGACAGGTGGGCCGAGGTAGTGAGATATCTGTCTGACATTCACGGATTACCAAGTCCCAGATGGCCAAAAACCGAATCCCATTGTGCAACATCCATTCCAGACATCCGAACACCCCACCAAGTGCTGAGTGCCGAGGCCCGCGCCCCGATGTCCGAAGCCTGAAACCCGCAGCCCGAAATCCGAAAATATGTATACAACATATCCATATTTCCCTCACTGCACAAATCACCGGGTGTCAAGTACCGAAACCCAAAACTTGACACCTGGTACACAAATCACCAAGTGCCGAGTGCCAAGGCCCGCGCCCCAATGTCCGAAGCCCAAAAATATGTATACAACATATCAATATTTCACTCATTGCACAAATCACCGAGTGTCAAGTGCCACAACCCAAAACTTACCTGGTACACAAATCACCAAGTGCCAAGTGCCGAGGCCCGCACCCCGATGTCCGAAGCCCGAAACCCGAAAATATGTATACAACATATCCATATTTCCCTCACTGCACAAATCACCAGGTGTCGAGTGCCAAAACCCGAAACTCAAAACACGGTACAAAAATCACCAAGTGCCGAGTGCCGAGTGCCGAGGCCCGAAGCCCGATGTCCGAAGCCCGAAACCCGAAGCCTGAAACCCGAAAATATGTGTACAACATATCCATATTTCACTCATTGCACAAATCATGGAGTGTCAAGTACCGAAACCCAAAACTCGACACCCAGTACACCAAATCACCAAGTGCTGAGTGCCGAATGCCGATGCCCGAAACCCAACATCCGAAGCCCGAAACCCGAAAATATGTATACAACATATCCATATTTCCCTCATTGCACAAATCATGTAGTGTCAAGTACCGAAACCCAAAACTCGACACCCCAGGTACACAAATCACCAAGTGCTGGCTGAGGCCTGAGCTCCGATGTCCAAGGCTCAAAACCTGATGTCCGAAGCCTGAAACCTGATAATATGTATGCAACATATCCATTTTTCCCTCATTGCACAACTCACTGAGTGTCAAGTACCAAAACCCAAAACTTGAGACCTGGTACACAAATCACCAAGTGCAGCAAAATATTTCGATCCTGGGATATCCGACCATCCAACCCTGTCTGGCATCCGCCCCGGATATGACTCAGCATGCCAGCCACCATCATACAACTACAAATAAACAAGCCCACCTGCTACATCAAGCATGCTGCCTTGAACTGTATGTCACTCTTTCCCCGCCCCCGCCCTTTATCTCTTGTTGAGCCATTACAGGTATGCTGTCCCCACTATACAGGTAAGTTATCCTATCCACTTCTTCATGTCGCTGTTTTCTGACAAAACTATGCTACAGTACAACCAGTTACACGATGCAACTTCTAATCATCTTGCTATGCCTACCACAGTACTTAGGTTAACGCTGTCTATTTGCCATGTCTGACATACCCCCAAATGTCCCTTTCATGAAGCCAGACTATACACCATTCTGTGAACATGGCCATGGTGACCATCACTTATTTTTCTCCAGTGTCCATTCATAGGGCCTGAAGGAAAGTGCAAATACTTTCGCTGGGGCTCCAAGAGTCCTACATCATCTCTGAACCCCTCACCATCATTGGGGTCTCCCCCACAAATAATGCTCGCTCCTCCACCATCAGGGCCTCCATCACACATTGCGCTCGCTCCTCCACCATTGGGGCCTCTGTCACAAGTGGTGCACGCTCCTCCTCCAGTAGTACCTGGTGTCTGTGCCGAGTCTGAGTGTACATCGACACGTGTGCACCCCCAGTGCGGCCATCTTATGTGCAGGAAGCACTGCTGGGTGTCTGGAGGCTGTGATGCTGAAGGGTCACAATATTCCTGGACCTGCTGGTGAGGTACCACGCCTGCATCCACCAGCTGAAGCTACACCCACATTGTCTGTCATTGAGCCTGCCATACTTGCACCTCCCCCGCCCGTCATTGACCCTGCCTTACTTGTACCTGACATTGCATTTTTACCTTCCTCCGAGGCTCCTACTGCTGGTCCATCTACACTACCTATGCCAAGCCAGGATACGACACGCAAGGGAAAAGGCTGCACTACAGTACCTGCACCCAATGCAGACTTCTATGCCAGTCCCCGCCTTCCATCACAGCTACCACCCATCTTTACAGATGCATATGCCAAGCAAGAGGCAGAGTGCCTGTGGAAGCATGAAATGCAGTTGCTTGAATGTGAACTTGCTCTCACAGCACAGAACACTGTTACTGCATTTGCCTGGGTGGCGGTATGTTTTTTTTTACCAAAGCAACGGGAGTTTAATTTTACTGTGCGATTAGGATGAAGATGCACCTACTGTCTGCAAGTTTCAAAGTGGAATTGTGCTACCACATGTCAGGGTCACTGTGGAGTGGCTTCACAATCTTGGACTTTCCATTGATGATGGCTGTCACTACTTTAATGTGACCCAGCAATGCTGGAACAAAATATTTGTCGGTCATGTCCTCACCCTTCCAGGCAATCATGTCTACCTCAAGAACCTCAATGTCAAAGTCGCACTCGACTTCGACAAGTATTACCTTGATCGACAGCCACCAACCATCCCACACATTCGTAACAACCTCAAAGGCGAGAGAGCTCACGTCCACAATACTACCCACCATCTTCAGGTCAGCGAGTCGAGCACCACTGGCTCTGATAGTGACCAGCCGGCTGTGTCACAAAAGCAGGAGGCCACATTTTTCTTCCAATCATTCTCATCGTCGACGCCGCATCCACACAAGTTCCTCTTGAGCTGACAATCTGGAGCCAGTCATCACTGGACCATTGCGTGCATCACATGCACTTCCAGTGCCTTACCCCCTCCTTCATACCACTATCAAGAACAGGCGATCCAATGTGCTAAGCATCTCCTCTAATGACTCAACAGATGATAAAACACCCCCAAAGCCCCTTCACATCAAGTGGGAGCCATCTGTTGATGCTATCAGCCTTTCCTCTGACAGTTCCTCTGACTGAGTCATGTCCGATAATGATATGCTCTCTCCTGGAACATTGTATGAGCACCCGATTGAGGTTGAAACCACCATTGTGTTACCACCCTGGCCAAGATGGTACTATGTGGTCGACATCAATGCAGGTTTTATTACCATGGAGAATGCAAGGAAGTCTGGTCGCAGTGTCAAAGAGGCTTTTGCTAGTGTCTTCGGAGGCATTCCCTATCGTCCCCAGACTGTCAGTGACCATCGTATCTGCTGGCAGCAGGCAGGTCCTACAGCAAGGGCAGCATTCATTGAGGCGGGGCGCACTCCTGCTGGCTTATGGTCTGCGTTCATGGCAGCCTAGCCTGCTAAAGGTGCTGCACAGAAAGCAGCAAAAAAGTGTTGGCTTATTCGTGTGTTGTGATCTGTGGTTCCCTCTCTACATACTATTCCTCAATACTTGGGCATTTGTTATTTTATACACTTGTTATATTATATCTCGTACATGTCGCACAATAGCCATCGCAATGTCATTATTTACCTCAGCAGTCCGCCTAACTGTGGAGATTGCTGACTCTCATGCACATATGCTCCTTCCCCACCTCTCCTCTCCGCTCTTCTAGTATCCACGCTCGAAGACTTTCTAGTTTGAATGACACTGGCAGCTCCATAGGGATATTTGCATCTGAGAGCTGGAGATGTTTGTTGAGTGCCTTTGTCATCCATGTCCATCCGTTTCTCTTCACCGTCTTCGTCGCGGAATGCAGGCGTAACTTGATACTTCTTGGCAACCTTTACATGAAGGGCTGTGACGGATCAAGGATGCACGCAGGGCATACGACCTTCTTGTGCGCACGCAATACTTCTGTAGGACTACCGAGTCGTTGGGTAAGATAGTAAGGATGCTAGAATGTGACAGACATACCTTGTAGGCTTGACGTCGATCGTCAGCATCTCTAAAGCCATAGCGAAAGACAGCAGGCAACACTTCTATCAGATAAATGGCTACAGATACATTTGCTGTATCATCCAGCACGAGTCAGTGAAGAGTGTTGCGATTAGGGCAAAAAACAAACATATAATGCACAGGATAAGGAATATCGGAATGAATTTGAAAGTGAGGAGGGTGATCATAGATTCGAGAGCAAGACCCCTAATCACTGGTGAACATGTGGATCGCTCCATCATTGTTAAAAACTCACAAGGCGGACATGCTACACCACGACATCATCCAGTAGATGACAAAGCCTGTATGCCCAAAGCTTCAAAAGATCCAAAGGTCAGATCGCAATTCTAGTACCAAAGATATGACACTCATTTCCTACTGAATGGTACTCTGAACACCAAACTTAAGAGAGAATACATTAGCTATAAATGCCACACATTAGTCGATCGCCAGAAAATGGGTAAAAGACATACGGAGACAAAGAAATAGAGAGTGACTGGCCATAGCAAGCGAAGAAGAATGAGGGGTCGCAACCTCAAATGCCCCTCAAAGCCAGATTCAATGTGAGCTGCCATAAGTTGGTTCTAAATATTATGCCATATTAGTAAACATTGTCTGAAACCATCGTAAATGTTGTACTGTCAACACGAACTAAAGATGAGAGAGTTAGACACATTTCTATCAACAAAATCATGAACGTACCACCAAAATCAGGAGGTAGATAATAGTAAATGCCACATTCGGATGGAGGGCTGGCTGAGTCACAAGATAAGACTTGAAGAGCACTGTGTCCACAATCTGCACAAACTGCACAAGCTGCTCTGAAGTCAACAGAGGCAAAGGAATGCTTGGCAGTGCAAATAATTCTTTGGTCGACATCTCGGAGAGGAAAGGCCATTGGTGAGACTGAGCTGGTGCAATCTGTACCACTGCGAGCGCGCCTGCAACTTTCGGATGACGATTGGTAAGATATTGCCATAGAGCATCCACCGACCGGCTAAAGTCATCTGGAAGAATTGTTGAGGCAATGAATTAACAAAGACAAAGTGTCTGACCGACCTACTTGCTTTACCTTCTTCTTTCCACTAATAGATACTACGTCATCATCTTTGTCCTTCGAGGAGGATAAAAGTGCCACAAAGGCAGTTCCACGATGAACGGCAGCCCTGACTGGCATCGCAGAGGACCCTGATTTCTTCAAAAGTTTTTCTTTGCTTTCATTGCCTTCATTCAGGGACTTTGTGGATATGGCATCATCGTTCTGTGGCACAAGTGACTGTTGGTTTACAGGTCCCCCGAAGAGTGATATCCAGTTATCTGGAGAAACAGAAAGACGTCCAGCAATGCACTCAGGATAGAGGGCAATGACCTTGGCGGGGTTGAGATCAAGCTTGATGAAAGAATTTATTCAAGGCGTAGATAGAGGAAGTAACAACAGAAGGTGCTGTTCTGGAGGTCACTAACTGCGAAAAATCTAGGTGAGAAAGAGATGTACCTGTAGACGACATGATACCAGGAAAACAACTATCTACCCACTTAATGGCCAGTTAGCAGGACATCTGCCCTCCTTTTCCAGCTTTGCCCTTGTCAACCTATTCTTTTGTAAGACCATCTCGTCAAGAAAAAATCTATACCTGTGAACTATCATCTCACGACAGATGGCATGATATCCCCCAAACCAGATATTCGTCTGTTCTGCAACTGACGAATTGAAGTACCACCCAGCGCCATCTTCTCCAAGGAGATGTTCAAATGATGCAGGATTGCAGTTTTCTTGGCACCACCGGTCGGTAATCGCATGTTTGCAGTTGAAGTGGAAAATATTGACGGAAAGGCCGATGTCTTTGAAGTACATGTCATCCTTGACAATCTTAGAGAGCATGCAGTTATTGTCGTAGAATATGTGCTTTGGCTTGATGTCATCAGAACGGAATACATGTTTAATCATTTTCTGGATCATTCATATTAGCAGGCCATTTGTAGTGCTGACAATGCTCACATACCACGACACTTCCAACACCTTTCGCTCCATAAAATGTCTCCCTTGCAAGTATCATCCCACATGGGGCAACGATCAGCTGTTCATTATGCGTGCGCCAGCGCCCAAATTGTGCGTGGAGCTTATGGCGCAGCACGGGTGGCCAACAGTGACCCCATCAGTAACAACAATGGAAAACTTGCTCGTAATGATTCCTGCATCATTCCTAAAGAAGCAGGTGCATTTGTTGCAGTAGTGTCGAAGCTCTTCTTGGCCGTAAGTTCGGATGTGATTGTTGTGTTCGATAATGGCATTCATAAAGTGGGCCTTCTGGTCCCCATCTTGGGGTACCGATAAGACTACATGGCGCTCTATGGCATCTTCAATCAGGGCAAGTTGTACGAATCCATGCCAGACATGATTCCCAGCAAGCTCAAAGTTCCATGGAAAGCCAGGAGGTGTTGTGGCCTTATGCATCAGCGCCGAGTTATACAGTCGCGCACAATTTGACATGGACATCCTAGATGAGGCAGCAATCAGAAGTATGTCAAGTTGTCAGCCTGACATAGCACTTACCATGAAATGAGCATCATTGTGCGCCACAGATAAACAACCTTCATCTCTACAAATTGGTGCCCACCAACTTGCAAGATGTCTGGGATCCCAGGGTAGAACGTTCGAATACCTGCCTTGACACTAAAGCCATGGTGGTAGTTTGTATTGCACTCTGCAAAATGTGTCATGATGATAAGAAAAAGAAAACTTGTTAGATACGTACCAATGCAATAGAGATGAACAGAATACGTCACAATAGGCCCATCATCTAGTGTGTAGAGAACAACTTGTCGTTGTTGTGCTTTCTTGAGGACAGAGCCTTGCACATGAGTGGGACAGTCAAGTGTCTGACATGTGTGATGAGGTGGATAAAGAACGCGTGGTGCTGTCACCCATAGGTTGTCCATGTCAGTAGTCTTCATAAAAAGTAATACCACTCACCTATACCATGCCGCCATCCATGATGCGTAAAGAGCGACATGTCTATGCTTGATGCACCCCCATCACCATGTCATACAACATTCCTAAGAATGTTCCAATATATATCCACATTACTCTCTAAAATATCACAGCTACCAGCCAGGAAGAGTTGGATCGCAGGAGAGAGAGCTAGAGGAGCACTATCAGGGCGGTGAGAGGCAGGTTGCACGAGTAAGATGTTGTCCTTGAGTCCCAGTGCAAGTGTAATGAAGCGGAATATTGTGCTGAATGTTGGAGGTGAGCCAGTAGGGAGCTGATCATGCAGCAATTGCAGCATCTCAAGGGCTGATGGTATTAGAATGGTAGTCATTGAGTGCAGTGCAGGGAGGTAAGCATGTAGCAGCACTGATAAGTAGCGGCTTGGCCTAATGTAGTAATATCCCTGATGTTGTGCTGCAAGGTGGCTGACAGCGAGGACATGTGGGAAACAGCAAGCTTAATATATAGGATTATATTTTATTGAATGTAGTATATTATGTATGTGTGGGAATGATGATTATTATGCTGGTGCGGATGCGGGTGGATGGTCGGATGAGGTCGGACGGTCGGATATCCCAGGATTGAGATGTCCTCAAGTGCAGAGTGCCAAGTGCCAAGGCCCAAAACCTGACATCTGAAGCCCAAATTCCAAAGCCCGAAACCCGAAAACATGTATGCAATATTTCCATTTTTTACTCATTGCACAAATCACCAAGTGTTGAGTGCCAAAACCCGAAACTCAAAACCTGGTGTGCAATACGCAAAGATAATGAAAACACGGAAGTTGTTGTCCGAGTCTAGGTGAGTGTATTGGTAGTCTTTTCTTGTCCATCGGTTATCATTTGACCAAGATATGAGCTAAAGAAATCTGAAACATTGGCGAGAATGAAAAATGAAAGTTGTAGTCCAAGTCAAGGTGAGTGTATTGGTAGTCTTTTCTTGTCAATTGGTTATTTCATTACTTGGTACTCAGTACTTGGTTCTGATACTTGGTATCTGGTGTAATGATAGTCGCAGCACTGGGCTCAAAACCCGTGTTTTTGATACTCACATTAAACAGTATTTATCCAACACATCCCTGACATTCCAATCCTGATCCCAACGCCCGACCCCGGCCTGAAAGTTTCGGACCCAACATTTTTGCATCGGAGTCATCCTTCCTATGTCCTGTCTAGTCGTATCTATCCCCACTGGTGCATATTTACTCATTTTCGCATTATTGAATATTACAGACAGCATTATTACATGTAAGCATAGACCATTGCACTTTTGACATTTTTCACGATTTTCAGTATCTTTCCCTTGCATCCATGATCCAACCTTTTAATATATAATGAGCATAGCTTATATTATTGCCTCTTATGACCAAGATCAGCTCACAATAGGCTGGAGTTTGTGAGCTAGTGTGCATACTTGCCATTTCTCCTGATAAGGGGCCCATACCTTCAAAATATTGAATCTTCATGATCAGAAACCTGGAGTACATTTAAAATATATTAAGTATCATAGACATAAATTTACAGACAAATCCACCAAGAATTGAGTACTGAGGAAGTGAAATAGATGAGAAATGGAGTGTGGGAAACTTCAAAGACCCAAAGCATCGAAAATGGTCAGTGAAGCAATAATAGGACTTTAATGCTGAGTCAACTCATGTTTTCACTATATCCCTTCCACCCACCCCCTACCCTCAAGGCAGTAGGCAGTATGGGTTCCTTAGGTAGTTTACAATCTATCCTACATATTTTTAATGAAATCTTTGGCCTGAATCATCTATAAATGTGACTTTGTAAAAATATGTCTATTGTCACATTTCACACATATGCCTGTCATTACATCAATCCTTCATGTGTCTTTCTAAACTATTAGGGCTATTATAATGGACATATATGGGTGTTATTCCAGGTCTCTGATCCCATCACAGGCTTGTCATGTTGGATATCTCAACATAATGTGCAAGTCTCCCTATTAATATTCATTCTTTTATCTGTATGCTCACTTACTGCATACATGTACAAATGCATGCCTCATCTTTACATCATTGCTAACATGCCAGACAAATATATAATCCTCATACCTGCATTATCCTACCTCAGTCTATTTGTTCTCAGACTGAGGTATGACTATACATTCATTATCATACTTGACACTGACTAACATTTAACGTAGTCTTCAAATAATCTCCAATTGACAAGAATGACATGAGTATGAAAATCAGTGGTTCTGAGCCCAGCACCGCAACCATCACTACACTGAGTACCAATACTTGGTAGGACCACCAATACACTCACATAGACTTGGACTACAACCTTCATTAAGAAAGTTAAGCATAATAATAATTTTCATTTTTTCATTATCATTTTCCTATATTGACTAGCGAGTCCCGAGTCCCAACCCTTGGTAGTCAATACAATTCCCAAGTTATTTGAACCCTACATCAATGGATAATACATACAAATACAGAATTCATGTCCAGTTGTAGTCACGTGTACCAGGTGTTGTGTTTCGGGTTTCGGTACTCGACACTCAGTGATTTGTGCAGTGAGGGAAATATGGATATGTTGTATACATATCTTTGGGTTTCAGGCTTTGGGTTTCAGGCTTTGGATGTCGGGCCTCAGCACTCAGCACTCAGCACTTGGTGATTTGTGTACCGGGTCTCAAGTTTCATGTTTTCGGACTCGACATTCGGTGATTTGTGCAATGAGTGAAATATGGATATGTTGTATACATATTTTCGGGCTTCGGGCTTCGGAAATCAGGGCGCGGGCCTCGGCACTTGGCACTTGGCACTTGGTGATTTGTGTACGAGGTGTCAAGTTTTGGGTTTCAGTACTCAACACCCGGTGATTTGTGCAGTGAGGGAAATATGGATATGTTGGATACATATTTTCGGGTTTCAGGCTTCGGGTTTCGGGCTTCGGACATTGGGCTTCGGGCCTCGGCACTCAGCACTTGGTGATTTGTGTACCGGGTGTCGAGTTTCGGGTTTCAGTACTTGACACTTGGTCATTGGTGCAGTGAGGAAAATATTGATATGTTATATACATATTTTTGGGGTTCGGGGTTCGGGCCTTGGCACTCAGCACTCGGCACTTGGTGATGGGTGTACTGGGTGTTGAGTTTCGGGTTTCGGTACTTGACACTCGGTGATTTGTGCAATGAGTGAAATATGGATATGTTGTATACATATTTTCGGGTTTCAGGTCTCAGGTTTCGGGCTTCAGACATCGGGCCTCAGCACTCGGCACTTGGCACTCGGCACTCGGCACTTGGTGATTTGTGTACCAGGTGTCGAGTTTTGGGTTTTGGTACTTGACACTTGGTGATTGGTGCAGTGAGGGAAATATGGATATGTTGTATACATATTTTCGGGTTTCGGGCTTCGGCACTCGGCACTCGGCACTCGGCACTTGGTGATTTGTGTACCATGCTTTGAGTTTCGGGTTTTGGCACTCGACACCCAGTGATTTGTACAGTGAGGGAAATATGTTGTATACATATTTTGGATTTCGGGCTGCGGGTTTCAGGCTTCGGACATCGGGGTGCGGGCCTCAGCACTCGGCACTTGGTGGGGTGTTCGGGTGTCTGGAATGGATGTTGCACAATGGGATTCGGTTTTTGGGCATCTGGGACTCGGTAATCTGTGAATGTCAGACAGATATCTCACTACCTCGGCCCACCCGTCTATATAATGAATATTTCACCACTCCGTCAGCCCATCTGTCTACAAAATAATTCCAGTATGTCGGCCCACCCGTCTATACAATAAACCCTTACATTGGCCCACCCATCTATATAATACATATTCCACCACTCCCTCGGCCCACCCATGTACAAAATACTTCCTGTACCTCAGCCCACCTATCTATACAATAAACCATTACATCAGCCCACCCGACATCTTTGAGGATATATATAATATCAGCATAGATGGGCCCACCCATCTCCATTGGAAATAATATCCCTCCCAGCCCATCTGTCATCATCGGGGATATACATAACATCAGCCCATAGTCCGCTGGCCCGTATAATACGGAATTTGTCACTGAAGGGGCTCTGATAGCAGGATTAATTTTTCAAGGCAAGCTGAAAAATACCATGCTATATTTGTTTATCAAAACTTCAAAGCTTTGCTACTGGCTTGGTTGCCCAGATTGTCCGCTGTCTATTCAAGAGTGCAAAATTCTATTTAATAACATGTATACTCCCAAGAGCGCTGCAATTCTTGGTGGGGAACTTGCTGAAGATCCTTTGGACAACATTTTACAGGCTCCTTCCTCCACTGTACCTGTAGCTGTTCCTGAAGACTTTTTTGCGCTCATCAAATGATGTACAGCAATATAGTTATTTGGAAAATGTCAAGGTATCCTGGGTTGTTAGTCATTTTTCTCAATGGGCTGTTTCAAGTGACACTGTAGTCATACTATCTCTATCTTGCATAAGTATATTAGTTCACCTCCCAAAATCACCAGTGTCTGACTACTTTCTCTCAAACAGGATTAATCTTTAGCTTCACTCTACCTAGCTTTTTATGTGTATGTATCATGTCGTTAAGTCTCCCAATGTCACATCTTATAGATTATCATGAGTGGGTGGTGATGTTGTGAGTGGGTGATTATTGGGTGATCTATTTTATCTGGAGACAAAACTTAATGATTTATCTTCATACTAGCAGTAACCCGTGGCTTTGCCACGGCTGTCTGAGTAAAGTTTGTGCTTTTATAATTCAGCAGAAGAAAGCACACAAGAAATGGTCTGAAGAAGAAAACCAAATGCTCGTATACATGTATGAGTTAGTAGTGCAGTAAATACAAAAACTGTTCGAAAGATAGCAACTGTGATCGCACTTGCATTCAGCTCTGAAATCACTGGCAGGTGCGACTACATTTTGATGGTGTACCATCCTCCGAGTTATCATCAGGTAAAGAGCGCTTATTCAATGGCGTGCAGTCTGAGAAGCTGAATTTCAACTTCGAACGGCCTGGAGTTGGGGTTGTAGAAGTAGCACCTTTCCATGTAAAGTTAGATTTAGATGGCAAGGAGATGTAAATTTGATACTCACCATGCAAACTTGAACCAGTTGACGCTACAACAGGATGGCCAAGAAATGTAATACTATCCACTTCGATATGGAAGTGCTCTGTCTCATTTTTGTCGCCGGCTTTGAAAGTCTTGTGGCCAATGATGAATCCCCCAATACTAACATATCTATTGGGTTGGACAATAAATCTTTTCCCCGATAGTGATTTCTTCCATCTAGCAGTGTCAGGGAAGGTACACTCAACCGGCATTAGTGACCTAAAGTTGGTGCTCGATGGTTCTGGTTTAAGCGCAGTGACATACTGATGAGCATCGATGCAGAATGACCGTGCAAGGTCATCAACAGTGCTGACTGTGCCACAGATTTTGACATATGGGGTGAATGTGGGCTCAATGCCTTGACCGGCAGGAATCAACTAAAAAGATCAACATCATTGAGTAAGTACTAACAATCACAAACTTTGAAATGAAGGAAGACGTGCCCTGATGATATCTCCAACAATATCATAGTCCATTTCCTCCATACCCGGAAGAAGCCCGAGGCGCGCGCCAGATTCCATTTTCGCCACCTTAAGAATGGATTCAGTATTCTGGTATTGCTATCAGGAACCGTTGGACTCGCCTTTGCAATAACAAAGTAGAATCCAATCTCGTCGAATGCACGATTGGTTGAGTTGAAGTACCGCAACACTGCCAACAGCGGTGGACAGTCTTCACCCAAGTAAATCTGGGCATCAAAAATGAGAGTCATACCATGCCCCTCCGCAACTCGGCCATTTTCAAAAACAGCAACGGCAATGATAGTGGCTGAGCTAGCGCTAGAATTGGTCATGGCAGTGAAATTGGTCAGAAGAGAGGAAAATTGACTGAGCTTGATACACCCATTGGATTGCAGGTCATGTAGGCTTTATATTGTTGAGGCTCGGAGCTGACAATAGGGTAGCAGAATGACATTGAAGGTTCAGGAAGTTACCTGTGACAGCGATGGAACTTGATATCACCACCCTGCAATGGAAGCGAGTAGTGTCGGACTGCCAGGATTGCCAACACCGACTTTGTATGATTGTACCAGGCCAGGGATGAATCTCTAAGCAAAAACAGACGTCACACATCATATTAGAAATCATTGTCATTGAGAAAATGTCGGAATGAAGCAACTTCCCAGTGTTGCTGCCCTATGATCCCATCCATAGCACTTCCTCACCGAGTTGTGGATGTTCGTTTGACTTCTGATAAGCAAGGTCAGTGAGTTAGCAAGATTGGAAATCATGGGTGGAAGCAAACCAACCAAATTAAAACTTCTGGGTAGAGAATATTTGGCGTCTTTGAGGCTTCGTTGGGGGAAAGCAGTACTTTAACATTGCGGCCTGATGTAGCACGTGAAAGGGCAACATACAGTTGACCATGACTAAAAACAGGTATGCGCAGGTCCAATCCGACATACTTCACAGACTGGCCTTGTGCCTTATTGATAGTCATTGCAAAAGCAAGCCGGACAGGGAATTGGCAGCACTTTAGAATAAAATTGAGATCAGCGGTTTTTGAGGATGGAATGAGGGAAATGTGTGGGATGAAAGCTGTCTGTCCATTGTGATCACCACCCAATATTTTAACGTCAAGCACTCGCTCTGACATGCGCAAGAGCACCATGTGTGTGCCATTGCACAGCCCATGGCTTGGATCGAGATTTCAAAGTAGGATAAGCGGACAACCAATCTTCAATGATAGTTCACCTGAGGGCAAACCAGATGCACAGAGCGTGCGCAAGAATTCGATAGGGTAATCATTGGCATCATTCCTGTCAGAACCTTGCTCATGAACGACTTTGTCAGCACTAAAGTATGTGTGCTCATCTCCTGTCATTCGAGCTAGGATCTCCCTGTTGATCTCATCAACATCACTGTTGCGTGGTGCAAGTATTGTCCGATTTTGAAAAAATTCTGCGGGAGGAGGGCCCTGTGAGTCATTCGAGATTCCACCATAAATTGCGTCGATGAGTGTGCTAAGGTCCTGTGTAACCATGCTTTCCGGAAACTCAACCATACCATCTGGATCCAAATTGCGTGCATTGCCAATGTCGAGAATCCATTTTGCAAAGGCCTGATTGTCTCGATCAATTTGAAGGCGCATGTTTTGTTTAAGCTGGAGAATTTGTATGTGTTTCCAGAGAGGAGAACGTTGAATTGTTGCTGCAATAATGTCCTCCCGAGATCCTAAACAGCATTGAGTGTTAAAGCAGTAAGCAATTTGGTCAAGACAACATGTACCATATACAAACCTTTTGGAATCACCGGAAGAGTCTGTAGAAAATCGCCACCAAACACAACTGTAATTCCACCAAATGGAGTGTTGTACTTGTTTCAAATGTCACGACAGGACCTGTCTACAGCCTCTGCCACATTTCAATGCTGCATTGCAGCCTCATCCCATATGATAAGTTTGGTCATCCGAATAAGACCTACTAACATCCCATCCTTTGGAATATTGCAGAAGGAGTCTTCGTGAAGACTGTCCACTGGGATTTTAAACATTGAATGGGCTGTCCGTCCACCACTCAGGAGCAGTGCAGCGATACCAGATGAGGCAACACATAAGACAATGGAGCCCACTGCTCGCACATGATGACATAAAACTTTGTAAACAAAGGTCTTTCCAGTCCCACCAGGGCCATTAAGGAAGAAAACTTCGCCCCGTTCATGCTCGATAGACTCCACGATGCGTGAAAATGCATCTCTCTGCTCGGCATTCAGAAGAGGAAGTTGTGTATGTTCCTGTTCCTGTTCCACGTGTCTGTCATATGCAAGCTGATCAGCAATCAAGCAATTTTCAGCTCGAGCAGCCCAGTTCTGATGAGGTTTAGGCATATTGAAATTTTCCAGTGAGGTCCCTGACTGTCTCAGAATGTCATTGAGACAATACAGGCCATAGTCGTAGACATCTTCATCACTTGGATGGTCATGGTGCAGGATAGAGGTGAGCCAATGTTGCAGGTCATCACAGATGTGTTGCCAAAATTGATTCCAAAGAGCTGTTGGGTTTGCAGGGGAGCAAAACAAAAGAAGAGTTGCAAAAAGTCGCCGTAGCTGTGTTCCAGTCTGCATTATTGATGCCTCTTCTAGGCATTGCCTCCACTCTCCATCGCCCTCCAGCAGGCCACGTGCGAGACATGCATCATGAAATGTTGGATATGTGGTGCCATTGAAGGTTCAGAGGTCTTTGAAGGATGTTGGACCCTTGACGACTGTCAGAAGAGTGCGCAAATAGAAGTGTTTGCCTGCTGTTGGACTAACGTAGTACATGCGTCCCAAGGCAAACCCTTTCTCCCGTAGTTTCCATGACTTCGTTGTGGCCTTCCATGTGAAGTGTTGTGGAAATTCTTGGTATGTGTATCTCCGTGCTTCAATTTGAAGATTTGGATCAGCATTTGCATTGAAAAATGCCATCAGAGTTGTGCGTTCACCAGCTGCTCTTTCAAGCACTGTCTCTGGGTTTTCATTAGGATCGAACATCACTAAGTGTTGTCCAGGCAAATGGACCTGCAAGCGTGTGATCGAAGGAGACTGCTCGTGAATATGAAACTGGAAGATCCTCCATACTGATTCTGGAGCAGAAAGATATCTGCCATCAACAAATTGACGGATCTTGTCATGGGAGTCAACTGCCATTGAAGCACGGTCCTGTCCTTTGCACATGTATTTATTAACATACTTGACCGAGCTAAAGGAGACTGCACATTCAACATTTATGTGACAGTCAAATGTTGCTGACATAAATGGGTTGAAAGGCACAATCTAGCGGTTGTCAAGGTCACATTGACCAACCTTGAAGGTGCGTTGGTCATCGGGTCGAAAGTATTGTGGATAGCCTTCTTGATCAATCATAGTCTGTGCTTGGAATGGCTTAGGATAATTCTTCGTGCACCGACCATTGTCCATGCACGGAGCATTGGGATTGAGAGCACCACACAGTCCATGTACCATGCAGGCTTTGACAGTCTCAAAGAGTAGTGGATGTACTTCAGGGTCTGGCCATCTTGCCCAGATTGCAGTGTCGATGTCAGCTGGCGTCAAAAGCTTGTGTGGCTGATCGAGGAAAATCAGCATGTGCATATGGGGAAGACCACACTTTTGAAACTCGATGGTGTATATCCAAGCAACTGTCCGCCCAAACACTCCTTTCTTGTAGACATAATCCAGAATTGCTCATTTTTTCATGTGAAAAACTTGTGCCACTAAATCAGGACGGTCCGCAGCTCTTCGACCTGGCAGGAGCTCGCACTCAATTTCAGGCCACTTGGGATTGCATGTGACAGTCATGAATATGTCAACTTTCTTAAAGTAGCGAGCTAGCGCCAGGCCATCTTGATAGCACTGATACATATACCGTGGACCACCAGTGTATGACGACGGAAGTACAACACGCTGACCAAGGTCATGGAGATTCAAATCATGGTCACTGGAAGCAGCATCCTCTAGACCACTGTAAAGTGATGCTCTAAGTTGTGGCTGATGCATACGAAGGTACATAAGCCGATTCTGTTCAGCACTTGCGAACATGTCAACAGTCCACTGCTGAAAAAGAGTACCGCCTCGGAGTATTGTAGAAAATTCATTTTGATGCGGAAAGAGCCGGAATGCTGTGTAACGAATCTGGGAAATACGGCTAGGTGTCTCTTTGCCAGGTTGATGCATCTGTAGGTCATAATGCCAACCATCTTCACCATATGGAAACAACAGCACGTAATGCAAACATGCATATGACCGGTGCCCATCATTGATTCTCTGCAGTGGACCCTCACGTCGGTGAAGGATGATGTCGCGTGACTCTGTGGTTGCAGTTCCATCTCCAGGAATGACTGCAGCAATTTTGCTAACAGTGGGTAAATTATACCGATGGTGATCATGGTTCGGATCTGCAAGTAGGCGAATAGTGATAGGTGAATCATCAGACTGAGCGGAGAGAATCTCATGTGCATGTCGAAATATTGCAGCATATCGTGATTTTGAAGCAAGAGCGTCTGGAGCCATTCCATGGTACGTCGACAAAGATTTTCATTGCTGCATGCGTTCATCAAGAGCCATACGTGGATCATAGATATACAACTGTGCATACACTGGATGACAGCCTTCTGATGGTACGATGTGTCCAATATGGTGGCACAATTGCCCATGAATGCGAAACACGTAAGGTCCCCTTCCTGCATTGATTGCATGATCTACGTTAACTCCCAAGGAGGTGAATGCAAGGGCAGTGTTGTACTGGCGAATATTCGACTGAAACTCAATAGCTTCAGGTGTACAGGTTTCAAAGACGCTGGAGGTAAGATGGTGGGTGTCGCAGCCGAGGCACTCGAACCTGATCCTGGTCACAGCAAATTCCAAATAGTGGTCTTGATTTCGATGATGAAGAGAGGCGTTCATCCATCCAGTGTAGCGCCTGGCAATAAGGGCAGACTACTGTCATTTGACCCAGGTCATGGCGAGAGTGTGGGTCTACATATGGATGCCGTGCAATAGGAAGATTAACAGGATCCCTCCACACAACTGTATTTTGGTCATCTCGCAGTGGTGGGTGAGGATCGAGCAAGGACATCTGCCCACGTAAAGGGTGTTTCGAGGGGCTCATGCTCATGATGATGAGGTTGCCCATGCTCGATCTGCTCTTCAGCATGTTCATGCTCCAATTGCGAGTGGAAGGGAATATCTACATCCATACGCACTCCTGGAGTCTGTGGCTCCGCCCTTGGTACAGATAGCGCACGCGGTTCATTGGATACAATTGGTGTGGCTACCTGGCAGCTGCGCTCCTTTTCTGCACGTTCACGTGCACGACGGCGCTGCTGACCAAGTGAGCTTATTTACTGACTCTGTAGGAGCATGGTGCATAGCTTCCTTCTCAACACTTCGCGTGCACGACGTCGCTGCTGCGCAAGCGAGCTTATTCACCTCAGCAGGAGGGAGCACAGGATCGTGCTCTGAACGCTGTTTTCGATTGAATGTGGTAACGGGGGGGATCGACTGTGGGGACACATCCTGAATATAGTCTTTGAGCCTTGGAATTCGGAATTGAAGTTCATGGCGGGAAGAACCCTGCAAGAATTCAGATTAATTTGAGTGCGACTCTGAGATTCAAATAGCCAGCACCCACAGCTTCAGCATACTATGAAGCGAGAGAATGAAACATAACTCACCGAGTCGCTAGATAAGCTAGACGTAGCATTGCTTCCGTGCTTCAAGAGTTTCCGACTCTATACATGGGATATTCTCATCAGAATTCTCCCACGCCCGTTTGCGACAGCTCGTTTTCGGACCCAGTGTGGGGGCTACAGCCACATTTGGCAGCGTGTTCAAGGAGTCATTGAACGGCTTAAATAAACTTTGCTGAAGGATGATCTTGTAAGAATGAATAGCAATGAGTTAAATGTCACGTTACCTGGAGAGTGTCATACTCCTGCGAGGATGCATGTCCACTGATGGATTGAGCACTGGTTGCAGAACTGATGAAGGAGTCACAAAAGCCCTTCGAAGTTCACTGAAATCACATACCTTGTGGATTCGAGATCTGCACTGCGTGCATTAGGTATAAGGCCTTGGGGCTTTGGCTAATAAGGTGATTGGCGAGCGCCGAGTACCGTTGGTTGGTGCCAGGTGTCGGTCATGTGAGATGTGAGGCACGTGAGAAGGTAAGCCAATGAGAATGTCTGTCAAGTTTGTCTACTACACGTGACCAAGCGATTTTATTATAATAGATTTAATCGTCAGGAGCTATTTTAAATTTTAATGCTTGTAAGCAGTGGTCTAAACTACTACATAAGCAGGCATTCAGTCACGTCCCATAGTTGAAGTTTTTCAAGTCTTAAATGTGAAGTTTCATTTCGAAGTTTATGCCAGCATTAAAAAAATATTTATATTT